>NC_022015.1:73077341-73080821 GCF_000317375.1 Microtus ochrogaster | reverse complement strand
TAGGCTATACGACCAGTTCCAGATCAGCCTGGAATCCATAGACTAGGCTATACGACCAGTTCTAGATCAGCCTGGAATCCATAGCTGGACCTTGTTTCAACCACAACAGCAAAAGAAAAAAGAATGAAAGAAAGAGTAGGTCTCAAATACACTTGGGAGCCTGACCAGAAGAGATTAAAATCAGAACTCTAGGAAATGGACACAAATATTGACTATAGTACAGTTTTCTTTCATGGCAAAAAATGCTTTAATCCCCTTGCCCCCTGGCAGGGTTTCTGTGTGTACCCCTGGCTGTCCTGGAACTCAAGAGATCTACCTGCCTCTCTCTCTTAAGAGGTGGGATTAAAGGTGTGCACACATGGCCATAACACATTATTTTATTAATTAGTTAATTAATTAATTTGGTTTTTCGAGACAGGGTTTCACTATGCTGCCCTGGCTGTCCAAGAACTTTTTTTTTTTTTAAATATGGAACGCTTCATGAATTTGCGTGTCATCCTTGCGCAGGGGCCATGCTAATCTTCTCTGTATCGTTCCAATTTTAGTATATGTGCTGCCGAAGCGAGCACTGTCCAAGAACTTTTTACACCAGGATGGCTTCAAACTCACAGATGTTTACCTGTCTCTGCCTCCTGAGTGCTGAGATAAAAGGCATGTGCCAACACTACACAACCGCAGTAAGTGCCCTTAACCTCTGAGCCCTCTCCAGACCCCAGTTATCCCTTTTGGAAAATGAATCTTACAATATAGTCCTGTTTGTGATTAAGCTTGTGGCAATCCCTCCTACCTCAGCTTCCTGAGTGTGCTTTCAATTTAAAGTTGTTGTGAATAGTATAGAATCTAAAGCACAGATCATTGTTCTCCACTTGGGTGTGCCATCAGAATAACCTGGGGGGCTTGATGAAGCACAATTTCCAGCAGATGCTGATACTTTTGGCCTGGGAATGGTCTTTGAGAACAAAGGTGATGACATTTAAGCCACAATCACTTAACATTGATTAAAAAAAAAAACACCCTATTTTATGAATAAAGAGAAATTTCATATTTACCGAAGTTACAAAGATGTTTTGTACTTCCTTAACTCAGCTTCCCCCTAATAGGATATCTCCGAGAACATTTATCAAAACTAAGAAACCAGGGCTGTAGATGTAACACACTTGCCTAGCATGCATTAAACTCTAGGTTCAATCCCCAGCAGCAAACAATACTCAGGGAAGATAACTTGGAGCCAAGCATGGTGGTATATACCTACAGACCCCGCACTTCAGTGCTGATGTAAGGGGATGATTAGTTGAGGCCAACCTGGGCTACATAGAAAGACTCTTTTTGGGAGGGATTTTTTTTTAAAAGATTTTGTGTGTGTGTATGTGTGTGTGTGTGTGCGCCTCTGTCTCAGAAGTTGGAAGGGTATGCATGACTCCTCTGGAACAGTAGTTCTCAACCTGTGGGCTGGTGATGGAGGAAGGTCATTGGTTAATTAATAAAGAAACTGCTTGGCCCAATAGGTTAGAACATAGGTGGATGGAGTAAACAGAACAGAATGCTGGGAGGAAGAGGAAGTGAGGTAAGATGCCTCAGACAGACTCCATAGCTCTCCTCTCTGAGGCAGATGTGATGAAGCTCTGACCCAAGAGTCTCCCAGGTAAGTCACCACCTCGTGGTGCTACACACATTAATAGAAATGGGCCAAGCAGTGTTTATATGAATACAGTTTGTGTGTTGTTATTTTGGGGCATAAGCTAGCCAGGCGGCTGGGAGCTGGGTGGCAGGAATGCAGCCCAGAGCTCCTTCAACAGGCTGGGATGGCCCTTTCACAAGGGCTGCCCAAGACCATCGGAAAACACAGATATTTACATTACTAAATAAATAAATAAATAATTACTAAATAAATAAATAAAGGTAGCGAAGTTACAGTTAGGAAGTAGCAACAAAAATAACTTTATGGTTGGGGGTCACCACCACATGAGGAACTGTACTAAAAGGTGGTGGTATTAGGAAGTTGAGAAACACTGCCTTGGAACTACAGGCATTTGTGAGCTACTTAATGTGGGAGCTGGGATCCAAACTTGGATCCTCTGCTAGAGTAGTTAAGTGCTGGGTAAACCTTCAGTCACAAAGGGGTGTGTGACAACAGTCCATGAAGTGCAGACCTCATGCAGCGGCGTGGTCTGCATTGGTTTGTCGTACCTCCTCAGTCTTCTACAACCCGCACAAGTTCTCAGTTTTCCTCGTCTTTCATGACTGACACTTCTAAATCAGTTAATCAATAGGATCTCCCTCAACTCATGATCAGAACGAGGTCATTATTTGAAGGATACAAGTGAGATGACGGGCCCTTCCGTCTTAGGGCATCAAATCAAAACACATGCTAACAGTTCTGATATTTGCCTCCATCACTCGGCCATGCTGGGAATGTGTAATTTCCCCTTCGGGAATTATTAAATAGATTACAGAAAATATTTTGAGGGTATGCAAATAGTTTCTACTTTAAATTTCTGCCACTAATTCTAGTAACCTTTGAAGGATCTTGCCTATAGTAACTTTCTAATGGTGAATCTTAAATTTCTTCTTCCTTCTACATTTTTATAAATTGGAATCCTTCTGTAGGGAAGAATTGTGTCTTCTCCTATTTATTTATTCATTCACTTGTCAGTTTATAAAAGCATAAACAGAATTCTAAAATTTGCTTTTGGCCAATTATTATTTTTCAAAAAATTGGTAGAAAAAAAACCCTTTTTCTTCTGTAGTCCTAGCTCTCACTAACAATATTATGAAATAAGTCTTCTTTTAAACAAGTTGAAACATTTTCTTGTTTCATTTATCATTTAAATTGAAATTATTTCAAAACATATTAAAAGTATTTTTAAAATTTTTCTTATTTTATGTGTGTAAGTGTTTTGCCTGCATGTACACAAGTACAATGCACGAGTATGTGTGCCTGGTACCTGAATAAGCCAGAATACACTAGAACCCCTGGAACTAGAGCTATGGACAGCTGTAAATCTCCATGTGGGTGCTGGGAACTGAACGTAGGTCTTCTCCAAAAGTATCAGGTGATCTTAACCCCTAAGCCATCTCTCTGGTCCCATTAAAATTATTCTTATAAGGAAAATGCAGTCCATTTACACAATGGAGTATTACACAGCAGAAAAAAATAATGACATCTTGAAATTTGCAGGCAAATGGATGGAGCTAGAAAATATCATATTGAGTGAGGTAACCCAGACCCAGAAGGACGATTATTATATGTACTCACTCATAAGTGGTTTTTAAACATAAAGCAAAGAAAAGCAGCCTACAAATCAAAATCCCAGAGAACCTAGACAACCCCAAGAGAGGACCCCAAGAGAGACATACATTGATCTAATCTACATGGGAAGTAGAGTGCCAGGCGGTGGTGGCGCATGCCTTTAATCCCAGCACTCGGGAGGCAGAGGCAGGCGGATCTCTGTGAGTTCGAGGCCAGCCTGGTCTACAAGA
>NC_022015.1:73075762-73077241 GCF_000317375.1 Microtus ochrogaster | reverse complement strand
AATCCATTAAAAAAGAAAAATCAAAATAAATAATAAATAAATAAATAAATAAATACATACATACATACATACATACATACATACATGGGAAGTAGAAAAAGACAAGATCTCCCGAGTAAATTGGGAGCATGGGGACCATGAGAGAGGGTTGAAGGGGAGGGGAGAGGCAGGCAGGAGAACAGAGAAAAAGGTAGAGCTCATTAGATCAATTAAAAAATATTCTTATAAAATATTTTTAAAAATACACATGAAATAATAATTATTGAATAAACTAATAAAACTTATGGCAAAGAATTCTGTTTTTTTTTTCAGGATGCTTAGTGGTCTATGCTTATAATCCCGGGATTTTGGAATTAGCATGGGTTACATAAACCATGTCAAAAAGTGGGAGAGAGGTTGGGGATAAAGGAACACAACAAAAGAATTCCGATTCCAACAATGGCAGAAATGTTACAATGAGTTAACCTTGCTCTGGATAACAGCTTAACTAAGGCAAAATATATTTCAAACTATGGGAGGCACTGAAAATGGGTGGAAAAGGGAGAGGAGCGCTTTAAAAGAACTACATTGGGTAAGATGTGAGTCTGTTTCTCCTGGAACCACTCAACAGTCCAGTCAGCGCAAGGTGATGGTAAATACAACAGTCGGGCAAGCCACAGCCTACTGGGTTGAGCTATCAAAGCATGGAGTTCAGAACAGTGGCTGGCAATTGAGAACAGAAATTCCACAGAGGAGAGAACTACAACGAAAGGAAGAGGTATTAGAAAATACATTTAAATTCTCCTCAAATCCATGTTTAACACCAAAATGACATACATTAAGGGAAACTGAGAATTTCAATGGGAAGAGCAGCTGGAAGACTGAAGGAACTGAGCCAAGACTCCAGCTTGTGCCCATGAGATCAGGTAAGAATTTAGATTTGATTCCTACCTCATTAGAGAGATACAAAAAGGATCTCAGGCTTCCCCGTGACACTGAAAAAGACCAGGAGTTGAGATGACAAAATGTTTTAAGGGAGCTGCTTTAGGCATATGGATAAAACAAACACACTTGTCATTTTCAGATGAAAGGCCAAGGAACCACAAGGCCATATTGAACTATTAGTATTTTAAGAAGAGACAGATTCAGAGTTTCTATAATAAATAATTTACACTATCTAATATAAAATCACCACACTTGTAGAGCAGTCAAGAAGAAGAATATACAAAATGACCTACCTGAATAGCACTAAAGAGGTCTTTAATCTGTTCAATGAAATGATTAAATGAAAGATAATGATCATAATGAGCAAAGAGATGGAGAAACTTTCCCCAGAGAAAGGAAAACCTAGAGAGAGACAGTATGGTGGGACATACTGTAACTTCAGTTCCAAGAGATCTGACACCCTCTTTGCCTACACATTAGATCCACAGGCATGCATACCTGTGGAAACAGACACAGACAGGCCTCTCTCTCCCCTCCCCTCCCCTCCCCTCCCCT
>NC_022015.1:73061348-73075656 GCF_000317375.1 Microtus ochrogaster | reverse complement strand
CACACACACACACACACACACACACACACACACACACACACACATTATTTTTTGAAGAGACAAATCTGGAAAAAACTGCTTATTAAAATAAAAAGATGTGAGGAGGCTGAGGCAGGAGGATTGCTGAGAGTTGGAGGCCACCACCGAATGACTATACAGTGTGTAGCATAGTGTACAGAGGAAGATGTCTTCTAAAGGAAGGAATAAAGAAGGGAAAAAGCAGGGAGCCAGGAGAGCTGTACTGAAGCTAGCCCAGGATCTACAGTGAGATGCTGGTTTAAAACAAATGTAGTGAGCTTGAGCCTGTGATTCCAGGCAGAGGCTGAAGAATCCAGGGCTCAGTGTCTGAGAGTCTGTCTTGAAAAGCCAACACCTGGGGCTGGAGAGATGGCTCAGAGGTTAAGAGCATTGCTTGCTCTTTCAAAGGTCCTGAGTTCAATTACCAGCAACCACATAGTGGCTCACAACCATCTGTAATGAGATCTGGTTCCCTCTTAACTGGCCCACAAGCAGGCAAACCACTGTATACTTAATAAATAAATCTTTAAAAAAAATTTATGCCCTGGCAATGCTGAATGTACGGGCAGCCCGTATATGAAGAAGAAACAAAAAAAAAAGAAAAAGAAAAGCCAACACCCGGTGGCTGGAGAAGGTTCAGTGGTTAAGAGCACATTCTATTCGTGCAGGGCCCAAGATGGGTTCCCAGCACCACATCGTGTAAATCACATTTCCTGTAACTCCACTTCATGAAATCCACTGCTCTCTTCTGGCCTCTGAAGGCACCTTGTATGCACATGTACAAACCCCAGACACATTCATATAATTAAAAATATAAACAAAATAAATATAAAAAACTAACCCAAACCAAAGCGAAAAGCCAATACAACCCATTGAAAAAATAGGGCACAAAATATATAAACTGTCCAAAATCACATAATCTGAGCCAAAAATCCAAATAGCTAGCTCTACTTATTAAAGAGATTGAAACTACTATAAAAATTTTCCAGAGAGAAGCCAGGTGGTGGTGGCGCATGCCTTTAATCCCAGCATTTGGGAGGCAGAGGAAGGTGGATCTCTGTGAGTTCGAGGCCAGCCTGGTCTACAGAGCAAGTTCCAGGACAGGTTCCAAAAGTTCAGTAAAACCCTGTCTCAAAAAAAAAAAAAATTCCAGAAAGAAAATTTAAGACTCAAATGGTTTTCATTGGTACAGAAGTTTTTGTTCCACAAAACTGAAACCAAGGAAAGATATTCTTGTCACATCAATTCAACATAATTTGGAAGTCAAAGTCATTAAAATAAAGCAAGGAAAAAGAGACAAATAGCAATGAAGTGGGTTGGAGAGATGGCTCAGTGGTTAAGAGCATTGCCTGCTCTTCCAAAGGTCCTGAGTTCAATTCCCGGCAACCACATGGTGGCTCACAACCATCTGTAATGAGGTCTGGTGCCCTCTTCTGGCCTGCAGACATACACACAGACAGAATATTGTATACATAATAAATAAATAAATAAATAAGCAAACAAATAAACAAATAAACATGCATTTAAAGAAAAGAAGAAAAAAGAAAAAAAGCAATGAAGTTACAAAAGAATTCATAAAAATAAAATTATGGTTGGACAGTTGAAGTACATGCCTTTAATCCCAGCACTCAGAAGGCAGAGACTGGTGGATTTCTGTGAGTTTGTGGCAGCCTGGTCTACAGAATGATTTCCAGAACAGCCAGAGTTACACAGAGAAACCTGTCTCGGTAAAATCAAATAAATAAGAATAAAGTAAAATAAAACAAAATTATGAGGGTTGGTATGTAGCTTAGTGGTTGAACACATGCTAAAAAAAAAAAAAAGGGTAAAAGCTTAAAAAAATTGAAGGGGACCTGCAAGATGGATGGGTGGGTAAAGGTGCTTGCCACCAAGCCTAATAACCTGAGTTCTAGCTCAAATAGTAGAAGGAGAGAACAGATTTCAGGCTGTCCTATGACCTTCACATGTGTGCTGTATGGAGCAGGTGCACACACAAAATAAAAAAAAACAACGCAGGGTTTCTCTGTAGCTTTGGAGCCTATCCTGAAACTAGCTCTTGTAGACCAGGTTGGCCTTGAACTCACAGAGATCCACCTGCCTCTGCCTCCCAAATGCTGGGATTAAACGCGTGCACAACAACCGCCTGGTAGAAATGTAGAATTTTTAAAAATATTTATGGAGGGGAGTTGGGCATGGTGGCTTATAGCTGTAATACCGAATTAAGTAGCTGAGGAAAGACTGTCTCAAGTTCAAGGCCAGGCTGAGCTTCAAGGTAAATGCCAGGCTAGCCAGGACTTTGTCTCAAAGAACAAAACACATTTCTGAATGCTAGAATAATTCATTTCATTCAAATTTTCCTCTCCTTCATGAATGACTTTTAAAATACGCTCAGGGGAACATTAGGTAGAGCCAAGAAGCTTACTCCAGCACTAAGTGTCCAGAGTAGACACTTGCTAGGATATAGACTTTACTTTTTGGCAATTCATCTGTAAAAAGGGTACATAACCATTTTATGGTTATGTTCCAAAAAAAAAAAAAACCAAGGTAGATAAGTGACTAAAATTTGTCAGTCTTTGACCACTCCATAGTAAAAGTCTCAAATGTTATTTACTATTATAAGATTCCTTCTAGTTTGAAATCAAACTAGTGAATATAATAGCTGCAGGCAAGCTAGGCTTTGTCCTCATGCAACATTTGAAAAGGTAGCTTCATTGCTGAACCAGAGGCAGAGAGTTTTGCGTTGGAGTACTTTAATATGTTTTTTATATTGCATATAAAGCACATAAGCATAAACCAGTAAGATGCCTGGCTGAAAACTACCTTCTTTGTGAAAGCAGGCTGTAATTCTGAACAAGTTTTCAATTTTCACACTGCTGCTAGGGTAAAACATTTTAAAGAGTTTAATTTTTTACAATGGATTCAATGACATAGGATTATCTAACAAAGTAATGGCTAATCAATAGAAGGTTTAGTTGTCAGGTGAAACATATAACACACTAAAAGGGATTGATTGCCAGGCTTCTCCTTATTTACTAGAAGGTATATATTTAAAATGACACAAACTTGTTACCAGGCTGCATTCTTTCAACCTTGCAAAGGGCTGCTTAAGAAATCTGTTTCAACAGCCCTATAGCAAAACAAGATAAAGTATAATGAAAATGCTTAGAGACTAGGGGTGTGGTGGGGAAACAGGGACCTTTAGATATATAGTAACATCAAATAATGTCCCAGGCAAAAATATGGGCTAGAAAAATTAAATTACAAAACAACTCCAGGGAAGCTGGGACTGGGCCTTCCAAACGCCACCCAGACTCCGCCGAATCCCAACCTAAGATACAAAGCTCTAACTCAGTGCTTCTCACCCTCCTGACTGTGGCCGCCCTTTAACGCAGTCCCTCAACCATAACATTATATTTGTTGCTACTTCATAGCTGTAATTTTGCTACTGTTATGAATTATAATGTAAATATCTGACATGTGACCCCTGTGAAAGGGTCAACTGATTCCCCAAAGGGGTCACGAGCCACAAGTTGAGAACCACTGCTCTAACTGCTTTCCTTCCATGTTGACCTAAGAACAGACTTAGAATGTCGGCAGCTGGGCACAATAGGCTTTCTATCCTCCCCCCCTCCTTTTATTCCTTCTTAAAAATGATGCATTCAGATTAAGCACTGAAAACAAAATGAATTGGGCCCATATGGACTTTGACCAGCATATAAGCTATTTCCTTTATAATTTATTCACAGTATCTCAACTCTCTATATGAAAATACACTTTTTATGGTCATTACAACCCAGGAGTTCAATAATATGTTTTCTACTAAGTCAGTGATTACACAATTTATCAAAGAATGATTACACTGAAATAAAAGGAAACAAAACACCAACCCTATACGGTCTTCTTTGCTCAAAGTAATTTTAAGAAAGCTGGTTATTAAATTGCTTCTTTTTGAAGAAGGATTTTTGTAGCTAGGCACAAACTGCCAAACCATGCTGGGGTGTCTTTGTTGTCGTCCCCCGCTCCAAATGTTATTAGACTCTGAAGAATTCAGCAGAAGTGGGAAGTTATAGAAACAAATCACTTCATGAGATTCAGAAAGATCACTTTTGTCTTACTTAAGAGACCTACATTAATTACCTTTAAGATCTTTTACATAGATTATTTAAAATATGTACAATTTATTTATTTATTTCAAATGAGGTGCTTCTTCCAAAGTATTAAATAATGTCTACAAATGCAAAAGCATTTTTATAAATAGGTAATTAAAACAGATGACTAAAATTAAGTCAAGCTGCAAAACATTACCCAGAATGCATTGTTTTTTATTTTTAATAAACATCTCAGGCAATTTTCCCCCACTCAAAGCCCAAAGCACTTCAGGAAGAAGAAAGAGGAGGTAGGAAGTTTCAAAGGGTAAAACACACATATATAATAAAATAATGCTGAACCCTAAGCTATTTACAAGAAAGTCCCTTAAGCATAGTTTGTCATGTTGCAATTACACCTTGCCTACTGCCAAGTCAAAGTGCTAACTATTGCCACTAGAGGGAGAAGTGCCTTAACACAAAGCAACAGCAGATAGGGAATGGGCTTTCTTGAGCAATTATCAGAACAAAGCTCCCTTGGCTGTGTGTACCTTCTAATTACTCAATACAATTAAAATGACTAACCTAAAACAAATAGAAGAAAAAACTGCCTGCCTGATAGCAGGGACTTCATTAAACCTTTCCCCTCATTAATCAAATCAGAAAGAAGAGAATGCCATCATACTCAAACACTGGCTGTGGTAAAGGCAGTGAATTCTGTGAGGCTTCATTCCTTTCTTTTAGGGAGAAGTGACTCTTTATAAAGCAATGTTGTGGTATTTCCCCATCTGGATGCTGCCTGAATACAAACTGTCCTCCAAAGAACAGAACACCGTATGTCTTCTCTCAGCTTATTGGTTTATGAATGACTTTTTGTTGCTGTTTTGCTAATACACACTCTGATGTCATTTTCTATGTTTGTGAGGTGTATCTTCTTCCTACTTGCCCAACTGTAGAAAGGAGCCAAGCCCATCCATGTTTCGATTGGCTCTTTTAACTTTAAGTTCCTCCATGGTGATGTTTATAACAATGTAGGGAGAAGAAAAATCTCAGGCAAGGGTAACAGTTACTTATCCTTCCAAAAGATCCACATAGTTCCTTTTGTATGGCCCAGTCATGAATAGAAGATGATAACAGATTCATTTTTCTTTTGGCTGACATTTTTTTTTTCCAGCAGTCTGCAAGGTGTTGAAAACCTGGCAGCTGTTACCTCCCGGGATGAAGATACTTTTTTATCGTCCCTTGACAGTTTAACTCAGTAGGTCAGCACCTTTACAGACTGCAAAGTATCCTTGAAGAGGATGGAAGCTTGAATTACTGCTCCCTCCCTAATCAATGTAAACCCTCACTGCAGGTGAAGTTGCCATCTCTAGAGGTGCACAGGGGAGGAAAATGGAATGCCCTGAGCCAGATGGTTTTTATCTTGTTTTTAAAGAATAAAGGAACAAGCTAACAAGGGAGACAGCTACTTTGTTAGCTTCTTGGCCTCTCTCATGGCTTTGCATCCCCAGGGTTCCAGCTACACAAGAGAAAGAATACAGGAAAATGTAAACACTTAAAGAAATATAACTAGAGGGCTGGCATCATGCTGCTTTCAAAGAGCCGAGAGCGCTCCACTCAATGCTTTATTTATCACTGCCCACGTTCTCAGTAACGTGGACACACACACAAAAGGGGTGGAGGATGGAGGACGGGAGAAGAATTAGGCAGCAGTCAATTTACTCAATTACTGAGAAAAGGAGAAGTGACAGGTCCTATTAGCCCCAATGTGAACAAACAAGAGATGCATGTGGTAATGCTACATTTTCAAAAAGTAAAGAACATTTTCACTATCTTCTCTGGCCACCCCCATCACACACGAAATATAAAACAGTGGTTATGGTTTCTATAGCTTTACAGTTTAGGAGTAAAAGCAGAAGGAAAATTGTATCTATGTTGCACTTTTTAAAACTTCATACTTAATGCCAAATGATGACAAAAGAAGTTGTTTCACAACTTTCTCCTTCACTATTTCTGGTAATTTCTCTGTCAAGTTTTCAAAGTGTTATTATGGTAGTCTTAAAACACAGGCCCAAAGGAGTCTTTCCTTTTGTGTTTTAAGAGAGGGTTTGTAGTACAAGATTGCTATTATTTCTGTTTTAAATGGTTTTTAATTCACCAGTGAAACCACATGAACATTTTGATAACTTAGATATTATATTTAATAGACATAACTTTCTTTTACTTTGTGCTAACTTTGTAAGCTGTATTTTCAAAGAATCTGCCCATTTTATCTAGTCAATTTTTGGCATTAAGTTATTTATAATATTCTAATATTCTTTTAATGTCTCTAAGAATTATAGTGATAACCCTTTTTTCAGCTCCTCCAATATTAAAACAGCTTTTCAAATTAATATTAGTGGCCATGTCCCATCAACAGTGGCAAGCCTTTGCCTGAGAATAAATGATATAAACTATAAGGTTTAGTTATCACAATATTAGGTTGTTAGAGTACAAATGAATTTTTTATATTTAAGGGTAAGAGATTTCTTAAATCGTATTAATTTCAACTGAAGAGACTGGCCCCCATGAAGCAAACACTCACTTTAGATTGACTGGCCTTGACATCTTTTTATCTATAGATCATGACAATAGGCAAACAAAATAGCAAATGGCATTTCCTTATTGTCAAATGCAACAGAGAAAAAGCGGAGTTTAAACAGCTTGTGTATTATGCACTAGATTAAAAAAAAAACAGCAGTGGGGTAATCAAGTTCAGGGCAGTCCTGGACAGCTGCCCTGTGACCCGCTTCTATTGACCCCTGCTATTCATCACTCTTTCCCCAGATTGAGAGGGCAAGCTCCTAGGGAGTGACCACCACAATAGACAGACACAAGCCAACAGTAATCTGGTTCAAGCAAAAAACCAGATGGCACTGCAATAAATTTACAAATCTGCATTCATGGGGCTGTTTTTACACCCAGAAGCTAAAAAGCTCCGAGGCCCCAGGAGGATCTCCTACTTCCCTAATTCTAAAGGCCATTTCTCTTTCCAAGAACACTGAGTTCATGCTCTTCACAAAGAGAATGGAGAGAAAACCCTTTACAAAGAAGGGGGGGGGGAGCCTCATGACCTAATTAATCTCCAGAGCTTGGATCTCAACCCTGAATGGCAGATATTAGAAAAATCATTCTGAAGAAACGGGGGGGGGGGGGGTAAATTAAAGTGGAGGGAGTGAAGAGAACCTGCTAAAATAGCAACGGGGAAAAAACATTAAATCTCTTTCAAATACTGCACACAACAGATCTTGCAAGAGGAAAATGATTCAATAATGTATGCATTTATTTTTAAAATGAATCAGATTAGTCCCATGTGTGACCTGCTGGTCCATCTGTATGTGCTGGACTTAATAGGCACGATTCTCTCTCTTGCTTCAGTTTGAAGTATGAGAGAGATAAATTTAGTTTAATTTTCAACAGATCAGCCTATCCATTTTCCAAATGGACCATCTGGATCAGCCTATTAAAATTAATTTATAACTTTGCAGAGTGAAAATTCGTTTGTTAGCTTAAATAAAGTTGCCAAAACTTTTTGTCACATCACTGTTTTCTGACAGTTGCTTCTGTATAGTGGGTAGAGAGTCTCCATCTCCAAGTTTACCTTACTCAACAGTGCTCTGATCATTCAGCATACAGATCTGGTACCTATCTCCAAATAATTAAACTGATCATTTCAACATCAATTTGTTTGTTTGTTTTGAAAGCTTTCTATATTGACTTAATTCTATTTAAAACAATTATTTTTATAAAAAAATGGGAAAGTACCTATTCAAAAAAAGAGTTAACATACACTAGATGAAAAATGATTGTGGCATGCTTTCAAGTGCTTTCCTTTTAGGTTAAAGCTATAAAAACTGGACTCTGGAGGCAGAAGTAGAAATTTTTTGGAAATAGTAAGGTCCAAGTTTCAAATCAATGAGCAGTTCTGATCAAGCCTAAGCTCTTCAAACTTCCATTAGTTTCATCAGTAAATTGGAAATCATATATCTACCAACTCAGCAGGGCTATCACAGAATTAAATGAAATAAATATGTTCATTGTGGGTATCCATCAAAAACCATATCACTGCTCTTCTGTGTCCTAAAACAAGGCCATAAACAGAACAAATTAAAATTATTTGTATTACTGCTGGTACTCATTTTATACAAGTTGATACTAAAAATGACTATGACACTTATTTTCTAGCTATAATTAATAAATAATTTAATGACTTATTCTGTTTCTAGTAAATAACAGGTTATAGTAGCGAGGACTTGTTTTCAGTCACTATTTTGGATATTTTAATTAAAAAAAAAATCATGGGCTGGAGAGATGGCTCAGCAGTTAAGAGCACTGGCTGCTCTTCCAAAGGTCCTGAGTTCAACTCTCAGCAACCACATGGCGGTGGCTTGTAATCATCTGTAACAAGATCTGGTGCCCTCTTCTGGCCTGCAGGCATAAGTTCAGGTGGAACACTATAATAAATAAATAAATAGATCTTTAAAAAAATCATTAAGACTGAATTTTCACAAGTAAAATACATTACACCTCTGGGAAGCAGGGCACAGAAGCCTGAGGAAAAGGGGTTTAAAGTTTTCTCTTTTTTTCCCCCTATGTGTGTGTATTATGCAAGCATGTGTGCATGTATGCAGAGGTCCTCAATAACTCTGCACCTTATTCATTGAGATTCCCTCCTGGGATCTCCTGTCTCTCTGCCTTCACAGTGCTGGATTACAGACGTCCTGTCACGCTCATGGGTTATGGGGATCTGAACTCTGGTCCTCATGTTTTCATAGCAAGTACTTTAAACACCGGGCCATAGCTCTAGTCCCACAAAAAAGGTTTTAAAGTAACCATCTATAGTGGACTTCACTTCTAGAAACAAAACAATACAGATTCAAACTAAAAGAAACTACCTTTGTTACAGAACTGTATTATTATTATTGCTATTACTATTACTACTATTTAAATGTATGATGAACGTTGGCCAGGCATGAGGTACAGGTTTATAATCCCAGGACTCAGGATGCCGAGGTGGGAGGCCTATAACATCAAGCCTTCTAGCCTGGGTTATTTAATGAGCTATTTAGTTTAAAACTAAAATGTATAAATAATCTTTACTGAGAAATATTAGTGTTAACTATTTCATGACCATTTTATAAAGTACTTAAGGTCATCTTGCCTAAACAAGACCTCTTTACTTCAATTTAAATATTTACTATATATACAGACTGCCTTGTACTTTTGCATCTAGAATATCATTTTTTGTTGTTGTTGTTGTTTTGTTTTCTTTTGTTTTTGGAGACAGGGTTCTCTGTGTAGTTCTGGCTGTCCTGGAACTCACTCTGTAGATCAGACTAGCCACAAACTCAAAAAGATTCTCCTGCCTCTGCCTCCCAAGTGCTGGGATTAAAGGCATGCGCCACTACAGCCCGGCTACAGGATATTTTTAAATGATTGAAGTATGTTACCTGATTGAAACTGACGGCTATGGCCAGACCAACTTCAGAATACAGGGCTCTTGATTTAAACTCAGTGTTTAAAGAACGATAGTCAAGGGTTTCCTGTCTTTCGCTTTGTTGTTGGAAGCTTTTTATTTTAAGTAAGACTGAATTTCATACCTGTCTAAGTGAATTCTTCTCTGGTATTATCTTCCTAGGGGGTTCGCCATTATTACAGTCTTCTCTCTCTGAGGAATTCTGTGAAAGAAAGTAAGCTTTAATTCAGTTCTCATTCTCTTCAGTCTTATTCTGTGGGAGTAAACTGAATTACATTTCTAATTCTGTAAGCGAGAACACCATGTGTATCTATGCATTTGAAGATTTATATACATACAGACATACACACATGTAAAGGAAACCATATGCCCATGTATATAAATAAATTCACGTTGGGATCTGGGTGGAGGTATTCTGTCTGTTTAAGCACTACCCAGAAGAACCACATTGACTAGAAGTCTAGTTTATCAGACTTTGACTGGGCTGATAAGGAAGTCCTAGGTCATATTTAGCTGATGACAATTTAAGCCATGATTATTATTTTTTCTTTTATGTAATCAGTCTTCAACTACTGTGACTGTTTGATACTTAGTCTGAACTCTTAGAAGGATCAATCTCTTGTTCTCACCTCACATTTGATTTTCTTTTTTACACAAAAGCAGTGTAGTTCTTATTAACACAAGTAATATTTACTCTAGGATTTAAGATTAGGATCCATTTATTTGTCACTATCACTTCAAATAGTAGCTACAAGATCCTAAAATGTCAGTGGAATTTTTATATACCAAGGAGAAACAATTAAATTAAAAGCAAATTCAAAAGTGTTCAAAATCAGTTGAGTATAGTAGCTTATGCCTTTAACCACAGCACTGGGAGACAGGCAGGAGATTCTCTGGAGTTTCAAGTTTGAGGCCAGCCTCATCTGTTTAATGAGACCCTCTCTAACAAACAAAATAAGGACAACAAATGTTAACCATTTACAAAACAAACACAGAAAATCCCAATTACATTTATTTGAATTCTCAATTAACAGTAAAAGATTACAGTTCACAGCTGACAAATTTATTACATTATATAAAATCATCATATTCTAAATAGAGTTTATTTTTACATTCAGGACATATTTCCTGAATCTAAATATGAATTTATCTGGAAAATTTCATACATGTATAAAATTATTATTTAATCGCCACTGTGCTGTAAATCAACATAAAATATATTGTTTTGGGAGAAAAGAAAGGAATGAAACTGCCCAAGGAGTAGGGAGAAATAGTTGAGTTAATGACTATAGAGTACTACAAATGAGGAAACCAGGTACTGTTTTTGAGACAGGGTCTCACTCTGCAGCATTGGCTGGCCTAGAACTCACTATGCAGAAGATTCGTGGAGATCTGCCTGTCTCTGCCAGAGTGTTGTGATTAAAGGCTAGGTGTTATCGTTAAGAAGAATTTTTTTGTTTGTTTTTGTTTTTCAAGACAGTTTCTCTGTGATTTTGGAGCCTGTCCTGGAACTAGCTCCTGTAGACCAGGCTGGCCTCAAACTCACAGAGATCCACCTGCCTCTGCCTCCTGGGTACTGGGATTAAAGGCATGCATGTGCTATCACCACCCGGCAGTTAAGAAGAGAAAAAAGGAAGAAAAACCTGTAAACATTGTTCAGAGTTAGTTCTTTTTTTGATAGATTATCTAAACACTTATTTTGGCCAACCCATTAAAAGAAAGCCAACCAGAATGAAAAACCCAGCATAACAGTTACATAAAACAGAGGTAGCAATGCTAAGTAATTAGGCTATAAGGGGCAAGGAACTGGTTGTTGCCTAATATTTAAGGAGAAATGTGGAGTGTCAGTAAATTAGAGATGAATAATCACTCCAACATGAGAGTAACAACGGATGAAGAAATTGCCACATGAGCCTAATAGGTCACCTTGGCGGTCCTCAGGAACCTCACCACTAACACCCAGAAGAGTTCAATTACTTACTGTCTGCACCCTATGAGAAGGAATCCCAACAAGAAAAGTACCCAACTGCTCCAGTAAGTTAAGTTACAGGCAATAAACTCAAGAGTAACTAGTTGACACAGGGGAGAATCACCTAGGGGCTACTAAAGTAGCAGGTGAACCTTTTATAAATAGTAGGGCTGTTACATTAATTTCAAATGTATCCCCCTAAGATACTTAAGAAAAAAAAAAGAGTAACTCTACAGTGGAGAAATCTGGCAAATAACCAGCTCCTCACCAGTGGTCCAGCTTTCCTTTTGGTCCCATACTTAAGCTCCCATTACTCATTATTTTACCCATTACTTTTTTGTTTTCAGCACATCTGAGTTTCCAGTATAGTTTTCCCCCTTTGATTCAATTTTAATATACTCAAGACTATTTCTGCATTCCAACTGTCTCTCCTCTAGTCCAAACCAACAATATTTACTTTTGACAAGCTCTGATAGCCTTGCTTCAGTCTGTACCTGACACAGCATATACACTACTGTCAGAGCTGCCATGCTAAAAAGGTTATTTTGCTACTCAGAAACCCTTTAAGTCAGGCATGGTGGCACATACCTTTGATCTCAGCACTTGGGTGGCAGAGGCAGGTGGATATCTATAGATCTCAGACCAGTTTATCTACATAGCAAGTTCCAGCACAGCCAGAGCTATATAGTAGAGAGATTCTGCTTCAAAAAATAAAAAGAACCGGGCGGTGGTGGCGCACGCCTTTAATCCCAGCACTTGGGAGGCAGAGGCAGGAGGATCTCTGTGAGTTCGAGACCAGCCTGGTCTACAGAGCTAGTTCCAGGACAGGCTCCAAAGCCACAGAGAAACCCTGTCTCGAAAAACCAAAATAAATAAATAAGTAAATAAATAAATAGATAAATAAATAAATAAATAAATAAAAAATAAAAAGAAACCTCTTATAGCTCCCTGGTACTTATATAATTGACCCAAACTTAAATTATTACAACACTAGTAGTTTGGCCAGTGTAACTTGACAAAGCATTGCATCATTTGCATAGCATTACTTATCATCCATCAAAATAAGAACGTACTTGTTCATTCTTGTGTTTTTGCTAATGCGAATTCCTTTTCTTCTTCCCACCTGCATCTTTCTTTTCTTTTCTCTCCCTACCTTCTCTTTCTCTTTGCTCCCCCTTTTACTCTTCCTCCTCCTCTATGCCCCTACCTCCTCTCAGACAGGGCCTCATTATTTAACAGCCTCTATCTTGTGACAATACTCCTGCCTCAACCTGAATTGCCAGGGTTATAGGTGTATGTCACTATACCTGGCTCTTTTTCTCTCTGAAACAACTTTGTTCTATATAGTCCAGGCTGGCCCTACATTCAGTATGTAGTCAATGATGACCCTGAAATCTCATTCCTCTCATTTCCCAAGTGCTTGAGTTACAAATGTGTAATGTCACACCTGGTTCACTTTTGCTAATTGTATTTGCTCAATATAATAGTAGCCTCTTTTTTTTTTTTTTGGTTTTTCGAGACAAGGTTTCTCTGTGGAATAGTAGCCTTTCTCCCTAATCTTTTGAGCTATTAAAATCTCAATTCAAAGTTTGGTGAGAGGGCCCAGTGAAAGATGTTTGTCACCAAGACTGATGACCTGAGTTCAATTTCTGGAACCTATGTGGTGTAGGATGATAATCAATTCTTACAAGCTATCCTATGACCTCAATATATGCCTATCCTGGTATATAAGACTTTAAACACTCCCCCCCCCCGCCTCCACACACAGAGAATAAAATGAAATAAATGCAATTTAAAAAAAAAACTTGATTCAAGTATCAACTAAAATACCATTACAAAAAAGTTGGTGATTATCATTCCCTGGGGGAATTAATGTCTCTGAATACTGATTTCCAATTTGGCACTTTTCAATATTATATATCTTGATATCATATTTGATCTCTTTCTTACACTCATGAGTTGAAGCTCTCTACCCTCTCTTAGTGCTGGAGGTTGCTAGGTAAGTGTTCTACCACTGAGCCACATTCCAGTTCTCCATGTCATATTTGTGTATGAATATGCCTTCAACCTATGCTGTGAAATTCCTCCAAGATCGGCCATTTTTTCCAATTCCACATTCTAACAGAATAGAACCCTGGAACCAAACACCCTTCAGTTTGACTTTCGAGTCCTTCCCTCAATTGTTTATATTCTGCCTTTGTCAAACAAATCTCTTCATATGCCACACAAACTTGTTTTATGACATTGAATCTGAATGAAAGATTCCTTAATTCTACTGTAGCTCGACTGACAATTATGAACATAAGAAAATTATTCAAGCTCCAATATCCGTAAGATGAGGTTAAACTGTCATCTTCACTAAGAAACAACATAACCATTCCATCCTATTCTACTGAAAACTCCTTGTCCTCTGACCTCAATATATTTATTCATCATGGCATGCACAAGTTTGCCCATATGCACAAACACTAAAAGAAGCAATTAAAAAAATAAAGTCAGAGCCAGGTGGTGTTGTTGCATTCCCTTAATCCCAGCACTAAGGAGGCAGAGGCAGGCAGATCTCTGTGAGTTAGAGGCCAGCCTGGTCTACAAGAGCTAGTTCCAAGTCGGGCGGTGGTGGCGCGCGCGCCTTTAATCCCAGCACTCGGGAGGCAGAGGCAGGCGGATCTCTGTGAGTTCAAGGCCAGCCTGGACTACAAGAGCTAGTTCCAGGACAGGAAC
>NC_022015.1:73037452-73060888 GCF_000317375.1 Microtus ochrogaster | reverse complement strand
AGAGAGAGAGAGAGAGAGAGAGAGAGAGAGAGAGAGACAGCCTGATAATGCTGATAATGCCTATAATCCTTATGCTTGGGAAGCAAACACAGGAAGATCAATGAAAGTTCAAGGCCAGCCTAGTCTACACAGTGAGTTCCAGGCCAGCCAGTGCTACAGAGTAAGACCCTATCACCAAAGACAAAACAAAACAAACAAAAACCAAGCAAACAAACAAAAACCCACAAAACCTTACCAGCACTCTGTGTGTGTATTTGAGCAAATTTAATTAATCTTAATCTTCCTGGGATAAATGCAAAAAGTATAGATTTAGAAGGCTTACTGGAAATTCCTATTAAAGGAACTGATTTTAGGGAAGACCTGAAGTGTCCTCATGAAATAATCCTTTCTGGCATGGTTCCACAGACAATGCTTCTCTGGCAACTTTACCATTTGGCATACTCTATTAAATGACAGCCACATCAAACAAAGTCTGCACACAGCGTTAAACTTCTATAGCGTCCCAGTCCAAGTTTTCAAGGAGTGTTATTTTTCAACAGCGTACAGATCCAGAAAGTGGTAGGAACCAGATAGAATGGGAAGCACTCACTGGGAGAGAATGGCCATCAGTACTGCCTTACTCCCTATGACAGAAGTCAAAAAACCTGCCAAGTAGGTTTTCCCCCTCGCTACATTGTCTGACACTAATTATAAAAATACTACAGATGCAGCCTTTCTCAAAATGCAAAGGGACTGTATGTGTTTGCAAAGAACAACTATTTTTTATGCTTCCAAATTCTTAATCCTGTTTGGAGCTGTCAGTGGGGGTTAATGGAAGCCCTGGATAGGAGAATTCCAATCTGGTTGGCAGATGGATAGGTTGGTTATAGCTGCATAACTATGTCTTGCCTGCAGGCACAATTCAGAACACTGTTAAAGCAATATAAAGTCTCTGTCAAGCTGAACCATTTGGATCAGTAGCAAGGAGAAATAATAATAAAAAAGAAGTTCATTTCTGGGCCTTGTGCATTTATGCTAGTATGCAGAAACTGATTAATTGTCATAGTGTGCTGGTCTTCTATACCTCAGATTTCTACTTCTGGAGGAGATTTTGCATGCTAATATAATCATTCTCCCTCTTGAGACATTAGCAAATAATCAAATGAAAAACAGGATCATAATTTACTGAGATTCAAGCAATTCTCTATGCAAATTTGACTTGTTATTGCTGCTGCCTCGTTAATCTGAATGCCTTTGACAAACTCCTTTGATTTATGAACTCATGACAACTCCAATGTGTATATATTTTGCTAGATTGACATTATCATTAAGAGTGGGTGGACTGAGCTCACATGAATGGCTGATTTTATTCGCTGGTGTCTGCTGCTCAACAGCTGAGCATCTCCTCCTCACAAAGCCCCTGAGCGGCAGGCTCTTCCCATCTTCCCATCCATTCATCATCTCGATGTTAATTGGCCCAGGCTTTAAGCAAATTTTCAACACGATTTAAAGGCACGATGACACTGATTACTGACCCTCTGCCATACGGTGCCTATTGATTAACCTGACAGAGATGATGAGCTTGAGGGAAACTAGGTGTGTGGGGACCTCAGGGGGAAAAATATATTGTCTATGCAGGCAAACACTTGTCGTTACCTCACAAGCCAGAATCTGCACAGCACAAAGTCTTCAAAGACACTGCTTTGATACCTACAGCTAACACAGAAAGTGCTTTCTGTATTCATAAATATTACAAATATGTCACGTCAAAAAACACATGGACACATTTAGTATTTAGAACAATTCCCTAGATAGATGGTTGCCTTTCAACCACTTACACTTATGCTAGGGTGTGTGTGTGAGTGTGTGTGTGTGTGTGTGTTTATGTTAAATTGAAGTACTGGGGTGGCCTGGTAGTATTTCATTATATAATAAAAATAAAAATAAGGAAACAAACTTTAGGAAATAGAGGAAAGAAGGAAGGGATTAAATAATCAAGGCAAGTCCCACCATGAATAAAATAGGCTGCATTCTATCATTAAAAGAGGTCCTCAAAGTCTTGCTTCCCTGTGTTCAACAACTACTGTGCAAACTGTACTCGGAGAAACAAAACAATCTTTGAGGTTAAGTGCTAGAGAACCTAAACTCCTTATTATTAAGAGAAGAAAATAAAAAGGTTCAAATTAATAGCCAATGAGTACATATATTATTAGCAACAAACAAAAATCTGCTTAAGATGTTGCTAGATCTGCAAATGTACACAAGTTATACAGCACACTACTGGGGTCAGAAAGAACATCTTTTAGACAGGGACAGTTATTATTTAAAACAAAGCCAACAAAATATCCTCCCTCTGACCACACACATCACCATGCTTACTTACGAGTCCTGGGGGGACAGCCAATGTACAATTTTATACACAGGTATTTTGGAGCAGCAGTAACGGTTATTTCAAAGCTAAATAACAGAAAACTGAACAGTCTGACTGTAGTCGCTGTTACAGTGACATGGGCTGTTAATGTAAGAGATCAAATGTTTTTCAAGTCAAACAGCATCGGAGTCTGTTATTCTGGAACATGTAGCTCACTCCCTAAAAGCCTGACTCCTGCTCTTCTAAGATAAACAAGCTCAACTATGTACTGAGATGCTCAGATAAAGACATAGCTGAACTGCACCAGGGAATTACAAGGGAAGGACACCAATGTTGCTTTAGCTAACTTTCAAGTCAGGAAACATCCCAATCAAGACAATATTTTAACAGTATCATTAAAAGTCTAAATATGAGAGAAAAATAAATTTGCAGTAATCAATATGGGGACCTTGTCCCAAAATAACCAAAACAGTTATCTCTATTTTCTGAAGAGGAGAGATGACAGCTGTCTGAACATATTTAGTTTTGTGACTTCTTAATCAAAGATTTGAACATCAACTTAGCAATGACTCTGAGTATACATAGGAATTTGTAATTAGGTTAACATGTTCCACACCAGAATAATAGTCCATTTAAACACTAAACTAAGTTTTGGGACTCTAAAGACTTAACTGAAAAATCAACCATACTTTATTCCTTACCCTCCCAAATCTGTAGGCTGTGAAATTTTTAAAATATTTTATTTCTGTTGAACATGACAATGCAGTCACCAAACTATAACAATATGGCTTAATATTTTCAAATTGAAAGTAGAACAGCAAAGTAGGCCTGTATATGTTCCCATAGGTTAGTGGTTTTCTGGTAGGATTAGGGCCACTATTCCTTTTTAAAATTTTTTTTCATACATATATTTCATGATTAAAAAAAAACAAAACAAAAACAGCCTGGTGTGGTAGCTAGCACCTTTAATCCCAGTATTCATGAGGCAGAAGCAGGAAGATCTTTGTGAGTTCAAGGCCAACCTGATCTACAGAGCAAGTTTTAGGACAGCCAGGGTTACACAGAAAAATCTTGTCTCAAAAAACAAAAAGAAACCAAAAACAATTCATAAGGCTAAATAAACATAGTAAAATAAATATAAGCTTGCTAGAATTTGAGGTTGAAAGACTGAAATAAAAAGCCAAGCACACCTAACATGTGACCCAAACACAAAACTTTTAAATTTAAATGCACCTCAAAGAATATTTTGCCCTCTTCAAAATATTACCTTTCCTGAATATGTGTTTGGGACAATGTCTTTTAAAGCACAATTTTCTTTGCTGTCTTTTTTATACACTATCTTATTCATACAGTTGTATACAAGTTAAGAGGCAAATAAACATTTGCTTCTCCTAAGAATGTCCGGTTAGTTTTGTAACTCACCGGCACCTGCGTTCTACAGAGCTTTTGGGAGGTGGATCCATACCCCAATGAACTGTGACTTCTTGCATTCCTGTTCCTCACATGGTCTTTGGTTTCTTCTTATTTTCCTCATCTTAGGTATCTTCCTGGATTGAGTATTACCAGTTTATTAAAATGCAACATTATCTTCAAAGAAATTTAAGATTTCTTTAACTTGATAAACTGTAATATCCTCCAAATGATCACCATTTTGGAACAAATATAAAAAAACACCCCAACTAAGTAAGTAGTTGCAAAAACAAAACCACAGATTGTTTTGTGTTCTTGTTTTGGTATTTATTTTTACTATAAACTTGCCTGTATTTGATCATCCTCTTATTTCCTTTATTATTATAAAGTATTTGCAATTTTTTACTTTTTAATAAGCTAGAACGCTTTAAAAAATCATTCTAATCTTACTACCCTGTGACCGTTCCCACTTAACAAATATTTCTTAAATTTATAAACTCTGCTCTTTTCACTGATTTTTGTAAATATTTGGTTTCCAAGACTGAAAAATTCGGTCCTGCATAGCTCTTAAATGTGTTTAAAAGAACAGAGGCACATTTAAGAAAAAAAGATCATGTACCATGCTTTATACTCCTTGCTTTTCTCTTAAAATGCTAAGAATGCTAGCTATATTCTAATACTTGATCTTTTCATCCTTGCTTTTACTTTAAGTCTTGCCATCTCATTTTCTGATATCTATTATAGGAAGAAGGGGGAAAAGGTTATGTTTTTAAAAAGAAAGCAGATAGCAGAACTTATATCAACTGGATCGTCGGGTCTCTAAGTAGGTTTACAGAGGGTAGAATTGGACTAAGAATTTAAATGTAAGAGAAGCATGCTTCTTTTCTGGAAGGGCCAAAGTCACACACCGATAATTCATTTCCTCTAATGTTCATGCTAACATTATCAAACAGCAAAATGAAAATAAAACCAAAACAGATTAACTTGGAGTTCTATCAGGAGTGGTTTAATATATTTATTTGGGATGATGAAGTAATTTTACTTCCCCAGCAATAAATAATCTTGTTTGTGTTCTTTGTTTAATAAAATGCTTTTTGACAAATACCAGATTTTAAAAAGTATTTTTCTCCAACAAAATAATAATAGAAATTCTTTCCATTTAAAAATGACAATTTAAAAGGATATGTTTGTGTGTTCTAACAAAATTTATCCCCGAGGCTATGGTCTTAAGTTGTTGTAATACTGGAGAATATCCACACACCTCTAATCATCCATTCTGCTAACGATACACCATTTTGTTTACATTTCTGGCATTCTACAACTTGGTTACACTATTACTACTTTCCATAGTCTCTGTCTTCTATATGGAGAATCATATGAAACCTGCATTGTTTATTTTTACAAAATTATTCCCTGTCATTAATCAAAATGAAGAATTTTCTTTGGTAATATTAACAATCCTTTGTTGGTTAAAAAAACAAGTGAGAAACATTAATTCAGACATTCCTGGATTATTCTAGTTTTGATCCTCACCATTTTGGAATAAAAATAAAAACCATGCCAACTAAATAAGTACTTGCCAAAAATCCAGACAGAGGTAGGTAATTCTAATAATTTTATTATGAACTTACCAATATTTGATCATTCTCTTACTTCCTGTATTATTGAGAAATTATTCTATTCTTGTTATCCAGTGGACTTTCCCATCAATCACATATCCTTACAATCTCTTCTCTCTTTTTTTTTAAATAAATGTTTGGTTTCTAAGGCTGAAAACTTAGCCCAGTATATATAGCTCTTTAAAGTGGCTCTTCAACTCAATGGCATTTTTGGCATTAATAAATGATCTTTCAGTAAAATCTGGTATTAGTTATCACAAATAGTATTTTGTCACTTTATGGAATTAAAATTAAAAATGCCTTGCCTATTTCAGAGTCTGACAAATATCAAACAATGATTTTAATACTACAGGAGGAACCTCTGAAATCTGTGATATTCACATTTCAGTATATCCTGACAAAATCCCTCTGAGAGAAACCACCCTTTTGAACATCTTTTCTTCCGCAGACAAGGCTCCAGAATCAGCTGCCTCTCACTGAGTGCTGTACAAAGAGCATTCTGGGTAGTGGTCAGTAAAGAAAGCAGTCATTTCTAAATGCCAGTGCTTCCCAACATCTCCTTT
Source organism: Microtus ochrogaster (assembly GCF_000317375.1). Taxonomy (NCBI): domain Eukaryota; kingdom Metazoa; phylum Chordata; class Mammalia; order Rodentia; family Cricetidae; genus Microtus; species Microtus ochrogaster. Next base: position 73,054,946 of record NC_022015.1, on the reverse strand, counting down.
CCTTCTGAGTGGAATGAAGTCTGAGAGCACTGACTGCTGGGTCATTCGGCCCACGAGGGCCTGGAAAGGTTTCAAGAATAACAGAGGTCATGTAATTGCCAAAAGAGCATTAGCCACTCAATCATAATGGATAATTAAATGACCTACATGATTCCTGAAATAGCTGCTCTATATTTGGTCTATTACTTGCGTCCCTCAAGATAAGCTACTTGTCTGGTCTGCCTTGACCCGCAGAAGTCTAACCTGCGCCTGGAAACTAGCTGCATGCTTCTATTGCTTTGAAACCCCACCAGACTATGCTTTCAGGAGGACACACGTAAAGAATCAATCTTGTATCCTTCTCCCTATTGTGCTCTCTGGAATACAAATGACTAAAGCAAAGGAAAAAATTAGTAAATCCTTGGCTTAGATCTTTGAGGGAATAGAAAGAAAAAGCCAACCAAATAACGTAAGAACCATACAAAAAGAATGCTACAATGATTCTTTTCTTTAAAAAAAAAGTTTTACTCATATGCCTGAGAATTATTTTACATTTGATTACAAAGTTTGAGATATTTATTTTGTAGGTAGCAAGTCATTAAAATGCCAATTGCCTAGGCTGCATTTTTTTTATAGTGCAGGCTATTGGACTCTTTACTGACCTAGTTTCATGGTTCATACAGAAAGTAAACTGCCTCTCAAAAATCAAATATATATGGTACCAATTGTTCACATAATAAAAGTAGCAAAAATATTACTCATATCTCAATAGTTTAACTCACTACAATACCTAGTAAGAAATATGAGCAAATAGAAGGCAGCTGTGTTGAATGCCAAAACTATCCTTGAGAATTGTGGAGGAGAAAAGGTGTCTGCCTGTGGCCCTGAAGGTAACTGCACTAGCAAACACTACAAAAGAGGCAAGAGACAAGGAATCAAAGGCAATCCTACAATAACAGCAAGGGATAGATAGAGATGTGAGGGACAGACAAAAGAGCTAACAGTTAGAATACCCTAGAGGCTAGTAGGGTTTTTCCGTTTCCACAGGAAATTATGTAGCTTGAGGCTACCAGCTCCCCTGATCTCTTACTAGTACATGGATGGCTTATTAAACCTAGAACATATCTGTTTTAGTTAACTTCAGGGTAGGGAGGGGGTAAAGGGGGAGGAGAGAACAAAATGTACTTAAATGCTGAATTTTTTCTCCAGGCTGAATGCCTTTCATCCAATAAGACATTCAAAGCAGTGACCCAGCAAATGGATTGCAAAAGCAATCTTCCGTCCCGGTGCCACATTATCATTCCTATTCAGTATTCTCCATGAGATATCTCAATCAGCTGTGTGTAAGTGACAACGCAGCCCATTGCTGGGTTAATTAAACATTTGACTTTAACACCCTCCCCGTCATTAAGCAAATAAAAACAGATAATTCAAACTGCACTTCATCCTCAGGGTACACAACACACATGTCAAAATTAAGAGAGTCCAAGGCCTCCAGGGAATTCTGTTGAAGCTATAATCAGTTTAAATCTTATCTGGTTTATCAATTATTCTATTGATTAAACCAAAGCGATTATACACAACTCCTCTGCCACATGGGATTGATGTCAGCAGAGCAAGAAAATAACTCCAGGAGGTTCCAAACTGATTTAAAAAGCGACCAACAGACAGACCAATAATAGTCGATTATTACATACCAGTGATCCACACACTCGAGTTGATTCTTAGTCTCAGGCGGTGAAGTGAACTGTTTCCAATCACTACGTCCCACTGACATCCCTTACAGTTGGCTCCAGCGGATTCATGTTGTGAAGATCAACATATATTCTACTGATTTAAGCAAAAGCTAGCACTCTCTGCTGCTGAGATATATTTATAGATACTGGACCCTAACTCTAAAAGAAAAAAGCTCAAGCAGAGAAATCTAAAAAACTTTTTAATTTCCTTTCCTATGTATACATGGCCAGTAACATGCATGGCTAAAAGGGACATACTTGAGGCCCAATTCTTCTAAAATTCTCCTGAGAAAACCCAGCCATTCCAGTCTGAAAACTCCGTATTTCTGAAAAAACAAACAACAAAAACCCCAGATTCTAAGACATCACAAAGCCCTTACCACAAAGAGTCATGACTTCTTTTATTAATTCCAAGGGCAAACATATTCAATACTATTAATAGTGCTGAAAACATTGAGCTGTGTCTTCAAATAAAATGTTGATAACTAAACCCTAACACTGAACTTCTACCAGAAAAATTTAACCATGATTTAGATGTCCTCTTGTCCAATTCATTGTGTATTATCCTTCAAGTGTTCAGAACCTTTAGCAACTCAAGGCCATGCCCTTCTGCATATGAGAAAAGCACTAATAAAACCTAGTAACAAAAATGGGAGTGGGGGGGGTCAGGGGAAGGGCTTGGGCTACCCCACCCCTAAAATCTGTGTACTAGCCATGCTCTTCAGAAGGGAAATATGTGCACTGCTATGTTGGTGCTGCTTGTGCATTCAACCAGAAATGAACTTATCTCCTTCAGATTGTTTTGTTTTCAGGCAGACTAAGTAAGAAAACTGCATTAGCATGCTGTATTCTACACTCACCACTAGAAACACGGAGGGTGCTATTTGTAAGTGTATTCTTTTTAAGAGGTTTGTTCTCTGCAGCTGTTTTCTGCTTGCAGTGTATTTTGTGTAATCAGCACATCATCATAAATACATTGGCTGTTCCCCTGAGGGTAGCTGTCAGTGTTTAATTTACAGAACAACCTGGCCAATGTGAATTTTAACATTCTAGCACTATGGCAAGGAGTTACCACTCTCTGTGAAAAACTGGTTTCTATGAATTTTTATATCCAGAGCTGGTCCCAGGACAATTTAAGCTTTAGAAATACTGTTTAAAAAATACTTTCTACCTTAAATGGAATAAACTCATTGATGGCAGAAGACTTGAAGTAACGACCAAACCCCAAATGGGTACTATCAAAGGTAGAGAAGGATGGAGAATCGTCTACCAGCAGGAGGCACTGTGGCAAATATCATCTCACTTTAAACTACCTGTAGAGCTGCCCAGATCACCCACCAGTGATCCCTGAAAGGGTGTGTAAAGTAAAAAGGCAAACCTTTTGAGAGGCATTCTAAGTGTGACATGTATTGCTCTTTTCTGCTGAAATGAGTTATACTGGATATGACAATAAATACATGATTTTCCTTGGACTGCTATTAAACAAAATATTTAATTCAATGACTGGAGAAAGGGAATGTAAGGTAACAGTAATATCCTTCCATATGCACAGGAGCTTGTACACAGGTTCTCAATAAATGTCTAGTGAATAACTAGAATCTCCTTGAGGTCCAAGTCTGAATCTTAATTTATGCTCAATACTTTCTAAAACACCTGGCACATACTGATGAGTAGAATAAAGCTACGTTCCTGTTATTTGTAGGATTTAGATGTCTATGATGTCAGTGGTATTTTATAATTCAGTAAAATTTCCTTAAAATCACTATGTGTCAATGCCAGGCATGGTTTTTCAAGCCTATAATCCTAGCACTATGGAGACAAAGGCAGAAGGATCACAGAAGATTTGAGGCCAGCCTAGTCTATATAGCAAGTTCCAGGCCAGCTAGGGCTACAGGTTACTGTGCCTCAAACAAGCAAGCAAGCAAGCAAGCAAACTACATATCTATTTCTGTCATTTTAATGAAAGTAATTAGTACATCAAACCCAAGTAACCCAGCTTCGCAAGTAAAAACATGGGCATAAAATACTGACATGTTCATGGAGCTAAGGAGATGGCACAGGCATAATGGATAACCAATTCTAGCAGGAGGTAAAGATAGGAAATCCCAGGGCAAGTTGGCTAGATTTGCAGGCCTGGTGAGATTCAATCTAAGTAAAGAGTGGAAAATAAAGGGCTGGAGAGATGGTTCACTGATTAAGAGCACTGGTTGCTTATCCAGAGAACCTGGGTTCAAGTACCAGCACCCACATGGTAGCTCACAACTGTCTGTAAGTCCAGTTCCAGGGATCTGGCACCCTCACATAGCTATACATGTAGGCAAATCACAAATACGTATAAAAATTTAAAAAATTTAAAAAAGCAGAGAGCAACAGAGAAAGATATCTGTCAATCTCTTCAAGTACATGCACACAAAAGGCACCTGATTATACTGATTAATGAAGTGCCAGTACATACATATTCCATGAATCCAGTGAGTAATACATATATCTACATATTAATATATGCCTGCTTCTGTTAAGGGCTATTTTGAAAGGTAGAATACACAGAGTTAAAAGAAACCAAAATATGGTTCATGATGATTTGTTGTTTTATGAGGTAGAATCTTTCTATGCAGCCTGGCTGACCTAGAACTTGCTATGTACATCAGGCTGGCCTTGAACTCACAGAGACTTATCTGGCTCTTCCTCTTCTGCAGGCAACACACTCCACACTTGACTGGTCTTCTATTGTTTTTAGTGCTGTACAGAAATACATTGCACGATGTCTTTAGGAATTATTAAATTGTGCTAGATGTGGTGGTAAATGCCTACAACCTTAGCATTTATGAGATGGAAACAAAAAAAAAATCCAAAAAAACCCAGACATTTAAGGACAGGCTCATCCACAATCAAAAGTTCAAATCAGCCTAGGCTGAGATGATGAGATCCTGTCCCAAACAAACACCCAAATACACAAATAAAAAGCACTAAGTTGTGACTAACACATTCTTTAAAAAAGAAAAAAACTACCTACTTCACTATGGAGGGTTTCAGACATCCCCAAATTTATGTTAAAACTATATTTAAGCCATCTAGTAGACCAATGCATTACTTACAGCTTGCTCTGGTTCTGCCATAATTAATTTTCCTATAGCAAATTTTCGTTTTATATAAGCAGAATCATATACCTGCAAGATTTCATATCCTCTTTTGTGTTTTGTTCCTATCTTGAGACAAGGCCTCATAGCCCAGGCTAGTCTCAAATACTCCCATCTCAACTTCCTGAGTACAGGAATTACAGGTATGTGCTATGCCTAGCTCACAGCACCTTTAAATCTACTGACTGCCAGAAAGTATTTCTGACCACCAGAAAGAAGTCCTGTTTAGGAATACAATCTGTTATTACTCATTCTGTCTATTCTTCTATGACAATTTATGCATGCAATTCCTTTTAAATGTTTGACACATACAAGGCAAAAAGAGAAAAAAGCATATCATAATCAGTTTTACTGATTAAAGGTTAGAAAATTTTAATTCAGTTGAATAATTACTCTTCTTCATAAAAATCTTTTGTCTAATAAAAGACATCTTAATTCTAAGAAATTAATCAGATTCTTTCTTCCTCAATTCATAATTATAAAATACATGCTAGGACCTTTTGAACTAACCAGGATGGGGTTAGACTGAGGTCACAGCGGATCAGATGATTACCTTCTCTTCCCTGGAGACCATGGAGTAGTTCCAGAGGCTGCCATTAGATAGCAGCACAGTACACACCATCAGTCATATCTCTTAAAACCTCTCCCACAAAGGCTGGAATTCTCTCTCTCTCTCTCTCTCTCTCTCTCTCTCTCTCTCTCTCTCTCTCTCTCTCTCTCTCTCTCTCTCTCCCCCTCCCTCCCTCCTTCCCTCCCTCTAATTCAATTAGTGCAGTCGGCAACTCCAGAAAAGAGTAATTCAATTACTGCAGTGTGGAGCTCTACAATACCTCTCAGCAGATGTTCACCATCTTCGGGAACTGGAGCTAGGATTCAAATACCTGTATGACTTCGATACGCCACTATGCTATATCATTGTCAAAGTGCTTACGTATGCTTTTCTGACTTCAAACAAAAGGTGAGGAAACAACCTCGGCTAACCTCCTAGAAAGGTTTCTAATTTTACGCTGCCATAATTAAGTTACATTTTCTAAATTATATTTAAAAACAAATGCACCCTAGGCCTCAAAAGACAAGATCTCAAGTATGAGGGCAGGACAAACTACAACGTCAGATCCTGTCTCAAACAAACAAACAAACAAACAAACAAACAAAGGAAACCCCTCTCCCCAAAGCCCAACTCTACCCACATGTACTCTACATACTATAACTACAGAGGACTTCCGGGGTGTTTCGCAGGGCTAGGGCTACAAGCTGAGGCTTTCATACATGCCCAGTATGTATACTGTCACTAAGTCACACTCCCAGGCCTATTATGGTCTACTGGTTTGCAGCAGTGTACCTAGTTATGGATTCTGAATTGCAATGAAGACAATGTCAAGATGGGAGTGTATTCACAAGGAAGGACAATCAGAAATGGTAACCCCCAAATAAGGGTACAAAAAGGACAGAAATGATGGTTGTATCTTCCAAAGAAACTGCAGAATCACAAACATTCAACATGTTAAACAGAAGATAAAGGAAAATGATGGGTCTCCTCAACATATAAAGTTGTTATTTCGAATCCAAAAAGATCAGTTTCAGCCCTCCCCCAAACCCCACTCATTCCTAGTAGTTCAAGAGCAATACATAAAAATATAGAGCACAGGATTCGCATGGACATATCTGCCCAAATGTTTCTCACTAGATTTCTTTAAGTCTAGTAAAATGTAACTATTACGCATGCAACTGTCATTCAATACTGTTTAAGGAATAAATGCAAGAAAAAAAGTCTGTTCAGTATACATCACAGGCCTAACTATATTTTCTGATCCCGATTGGCTGACTCTGCAAATGTAAAACCAAGGATATAGGGGTGGGGACAACTGGATATGAAAAAAGAACAATTACTCTGTATTACTACAAAGCACAGAGTCAGGAACAATAAGTGAACAAAAATTTGACTCCTTGCAGGAAATCTTCCTCATAACACCAAACAAAGAGGAAAAAACAAAAACAAGAAACCTTGCTGAGTTCACTTCTCCCATACAGGTAAAGATCAAACATAGATTAGATGACCCCCTGCCAAACACATATCATAAAGGACACCTGTATTATGAAACAAGTGACATATTTTCCTCTGGTGTCCTTTCCAATACTGAAATTGCATAGTTTTGTAGATATACTGATTTTTTTTTCTCATGAACTAAGCCTGGAATAAAAGTAACAAAGCTAATTCTCACACAGGTGCGATGGTGTAAAAGTGCACAGCATGTGAGCAGTTTTTAACTAAAGCATTAATAATATACCATGGGAAGAAATTTTGGAACTTCCTCGTATTAAATTCAGGAGACTGTAAATGCGCACATTCCTGGTCTCATTCCCTACATTCCAGTTTCTGTTTTGGTTTTTTAGAGGCTTGGGTCTTACTTTCTGAGTACTCTACTTCTAAAAATAGGGAGTATATCTCTGGATACAATGGAGCAGGGCTTTATTTTACAAAGTCTACTGCCTGTGTCCTATCATGACCTCAGAACAGGAGTTAAGAGCTATTGGGAGAATATAGGTAGCTCTCTGGTGGAGCACACAAGAATGCATGTGCCCTGGGTTCCAGTCCTAGAACTTCACTTCAGTTCTGGAGCAGGAGAGATGGATGACTCCATGGTCCAGAGCACTGGCTGCTCTTGCAGAGGATACAGATTCAGTTCCCAGCACCTACATGGTGGCTCAGAACTATCTGTAACTTCAGTTCTAGACGACCTAACACTATTTCCTGGCCTCCATGGGTGTTGCACACACATACATGCAGACAAAACATGGGCGGGGGGGACAGATAAGCAAAGTGGTTCTTTTTTTGCTCTCTCTCTTTCCTTTTTTTTTTTTTTTTTTTTGAGACAGGGTTTTTCTGAATAGCACTGACTGTCTTGGAACCCAACTCTGTAGATCAGGCTGGTCTCGAACTCACAGAAATCCACCTGCCTCTGTCTCCTGAGTCCTGGAATTAAAGGCATGTGCCACCAACACCTGGCTTAAATGATTCTTCTTAAATATTACTATAAAACATAAATTTTGCACATTAAAACATTATTTTTCTTACTACAATTTCAATCTTTGATAAATTCATCATTTGATTTAATATTGAAATAGTGGGATTAGGGCTGGTGAGATGGCTCAGCAGGGAAGGGTGCTTCCCATGAAGCCTGACTTCTATCCCAGAGGGAAAGAGAGGACTGACTCTGGCAAGCTGTCCTCTGACCTCTACACATACGCCCTATACACAAGTAAATGCAATTCAAAAGTTTTAAAGATCTAAATAAATAAATAAAAAATATTGGGTGAACTTTCTATTTGACCAGCAGCATTGTGATATAGTCAGCATACTGTTTGCTCCTGTCTACCAGAGCTTTCTTAACTTCAGCCTCAGACACAGAGGTGATTCTCTAATATGATTCTTCCTTATGATGGGGCTCTTCATAAACCCTGATATCTACGTATTAACTCAACTTTAACCTCATAGCTTGCATTTTTGTTCAAGTGTTAGGTTCATTTGACTCTACTAGTGCCAGATCTCTTTAACATTGTCCCTTTTTATGTGGTTAAGGCAACTACTTCCAACCCTATGAATGAAAGTGGACAAACAGGGGAGAAAGGAATGAACTGTGAACAACTCAAACAAGAAAGGTTGCTTAAAAACTCAGTGTCACATTCTGACAGTTCAATATTTCATGACCAATACAAGGAATGCGCAACGACACTGCAACTTTAAATCTTTCCCTCTACGCCAGTCTCTTTCTCTCATTGTAATGCCAAAGGGAACAGCAATCAGAGTGGAGATGTTCAACGTGATAGAGGTCAGGACACCATCAGATCAACGTACCAGAAACACGACCTTGTTTATTTTTTTTCCACAGTATTATTGTTTACAGGGTGCTTTGCTCGTGTACCTTGTGGTTCTTAGCTAAAAGATGAAATTACAGCCCAGGATGAAGCGCTCAGGCACACATCCAATTTGTGTTTCCATCTCAGAAAACAAAAAGCTTCTAAGGCCCTCAGGCTGCCATTCAAACTTGGAGGCTGACATTTCTAACAGCATGAACCAGAGAATGGCAGAGAGAATGATCTAATGCATTTCTGACTTGTCAATCAAAGATCTCACCTCCGCTGTCTTGTAAACAGTTGGGGGCCATCTAACTACATTCATAAACCTAGGGAGAGCTTACTGCCAGCTGGGGTGCTGGAACCACCCGCTCTGGCTTCTACCACCAAAACCATGCTTCAGTTTTATAGCCTCACTGCAAACAGTGCACAGGCATAGTTCCAGGACTACTGAAACAGAACCAGAGGAGGGAGCACAAAAGAGATTTTGGTCAAATACTCTTATTTTCAAGCTGTTAGAATCCTGTATCCATCTTATCCTCATTTTACTAATTTCTCTCAAAGGACTACACTATGCTACAGTTGATATGCTTAAAAAATTAACAACCTGCCACTTAAAAAAATCTAGGGGAAATACATTAATATTAAAGCAGAAATGTCCTTTATGTTTTACTATCAGCAAAGAAACTGATACAAAACAGTGACTAATACAATAGGTAGAAACTACAATAAGAGCCGCAGCGTCGTTTTAATGAAGCTAATGAAGAATGTTCATTCAAATATAAAGCTTTTGATGCTTATAAATAGCTTTATATTTACTAGCTAGAAATGGTGAGTAGGTTTAAGTAGAACATGAAAATAAAAGGAGATTACTAACCCCTCATGGTTTCTCTTATTTATGACTATATGGCCCAACACATGCAAAGAAGTTAGACCCAATCAGGCTAAGACTAACTTGCTACTTAAGGTTGATGTATGAAAAGGAGCACTTGCTTTCTTCATGCAAATTTTACAGTGCACAGAACTGCAACTTAGCTCATACCAAGAAACTGACACCAGCTTTTTGCTGTACATCTACGAACATGAAGGTGACAGATAACCCAGCATGAAAAGATACACTGCAAAATTCTGCTGCCACATGCCAGTTTCAAATAACTATTTCAAAATATAACAAATCTGGTCTCCAGGGGACTGCATGTGAGAATGTAGAAAAGCTCAGATCTATTCAATACCATATTCAGAGAAAAACAAAGCCCGTGTACGCCAGCTCCTAAGAGTAAAGAAGTAGAGTTCTTAGGGTTCTTTGAAGCTATAGTCAAGTGTGTATGCTTTTGGTTTGCTCACATGTTTCCTATTAGTTTTAAATAAAGCATTCTTAAAACACCCTGGCTTAAACTGGGTGGTGGTGGCAGACACCAGCATTTAGAAGGCAGAGGCAGGCAGATCTCTTTGAATTCAAGGCCAGTCTGGTCTATAGAGCAAATTCCAGGACAGCCAAGGCTACACAGAGGAAAAACCAACCAAACCAATCAACCAACCAACCAAACCTGACTTAAATATATGACAAAAAAAAAAGTTTCCTGAATACTGCCTATCTACCAAGATTCTTTCTCTTGACAGTCCAAACATCAAGTCTAGAAGCTAACACAAGAAAGGAAAGCAAAACAATAAACCCCACCACATAAAGCAGAACACCAGTGAAGGAAGGTGTAAATGGCCGTGGCCATCACAGAAGGACCCTGAATGAATACATATGGAACTATGGCCTCTACCCAGGACAAACAAACATGGATATAAAAAGAAATCTTAGAATATAAAAGTAACATATATCCCTCTTCAGAGAACATAGAAGATTCAAGTGCCCACAGCAAGAATCATCTCTTAGGCAGAGTGCCTCCAAAGGCTACCATCGCCCTCCTCCCATCAGTTTGGGTCCATTCCTGTGGTTTTCTTTCATTTCTGGCAGTACCTGACTTTACTATCTATCCCTTCTGCCATTATATGTTCTAATGGACTTAAAGCAGCTGAAGGAAAATTCACTCTTATTCAATATGTCTAAATTAAGAAATAAATACTTTGTGATGATTTTTATTTTTTATAGACATAAAGAAAAAATGTCTCAAGAAAATCTGATTTGTCTCACAAGATGATGATTTTGGCAATCTAAACATTAGATAAAGTCATACATTACCCCATAAAAGAACATTAGCTACACCTGGACATGTTAAAATACTTAGCAACAGAGAAATGTGTTATTAACAAACTTGAAACAAAATAATTCAACAACCATGCAAGCTGCTGGAAAGATAACCAGTCCAAGAAGTCACTTCTTTAATATAGATTTTTCCCAAGACAACTGTAGCCATCTCAGGTCATTTCTACTTTTTACAATTGACAGTATACAAAGAAGATGAAAATACATACGCTTAACACTAGATTTCAATGTTACAGATAATATTTTAAACATAACCACCATATTTTTTAATAATTTTGTGTTTTACACACACAAAAGCACACACACATGTACACACGTGAACACACACAGATCCATACACACACACAGTTAGGGGGTTGTCTGGTATGTCAGTCTTTCTTCTTACCTCTGACAGAATCTGGAACCACACTGGTGACCAGGAAGCTTCAGCCATCCCCCTGCCTCCACAATCTCCACACTGCTTGAGTTACAAAAGGCTACACACAGGCACACTTGGCTGTTTTGTGGATGCTGTGATTTGAACCCAAGTCCCCATGCTTGCGCACCAAGCACTCTTGCCCTCTGAGCCACCTCCCCAACCCCTCACTTTAAAGACATGATATTCAGAAAAAATGTATTTCCAACATTTCCCATATATGCTTCAAAACTGAACTTAAGCTGGGCGAAGGTGGCGCACGCCTTTAATCCCAGCACTCGGGAGGCAGAGGCAGACGGATCTCTGTGAGTTCGAGACCAGCCTGGTCTACAGAGCTAGTTCCAGGACAGGCTCCAAAGCCACAGAGAAACCTGTCTCGAAAAAAAACAAACAAAAAAAAAACAAAACTGAACTTAACCAAGACTAAAAGGATCATGTCTAGTCACTATGATGATATCAACCTTTCTCTAGCCCAGTGCTCAGTATATTCAGCATTTTGATTTTACTCCTTTCTTTTACAAAGGGGTACACGGCAATGAAATAGTCAAATAACTGCCCAAATACACACTGCTCTGAAGATAAAGATGTTGACATCATTGAAACTGAACTATTAGTTGGCTGGCAGTGCCAATCTTTAATAGCTTAAAATGTGCATTTGTTCATGAGCAAGAGTCCAAATTCAGAATACAGAATCCAACTCAGAGGGGATCATTACAGTGAGTTGTAAGAAAGCCAAATATATAAAATTTGAGGACTTCCCATAAATTAGATCCTGCATGTTTTTCTTTTCTCTGTGCAAATGTGTGACGATTGGAATGACTGTTTAATTATCATGATTTCTTTCTGAATACAGAACATCTGTATATATGTATGTTAAGGGACTACCAGCAATATAATGCTTCTTCTTTTCTTACCCTGTATTTGTTAATGGATAGCTTTCTTCAAATTATCTAAGTCTGCTTATTCACTAATTCAGCAAAAGTATGAAATACTACTTTTGACAATGGAAAAGTAAATGAACAAAACGTAGTCCAACCTTTAAAGAATTCAGTCTAACAGAAGACACAGACAATCAGAGCAGAACAGTCATCCCGTGGCAGCACAGCATTGTTGCTGCATAATCTGGGCACAATGTGTGACTAGCTGGAGAGGGAAAAGAGTAAACATCACAAAGGGTTTTATCCCATCCCAACTTAAGCTCAGTCTCTTAAAGACCAAGGGTTATCTAGATAGGTAAACACACACAAGCAGAATGGCAGGGGCCTCAGGTGGAGTGATTAGATGACACAGACAGAGACGCATCAGAGTTTGGTCAAATGCTGCTATTTTCAAAATTGGAATCCTGTACTCATTTTGCATTGCAGGGAACTGTAAATTTTTCAATAGCTGAGAATTATATGAAAGGAAAACAGTTGTGGGGTAGAAGTCAGGCTCAAACTTCATTCAACCTGTAAACATGTAAGGAACTGTCCTTAAAGAGTGGTCAATATCATCAGGTATACCTGATACAGCTGGTAAATAGTATGAGCAAGCACATAATTTATGTGAATTACTGAAGTACTAGCTAACATTAATAAAATGATAATATCTGAGAGAACATCACTATTGGTTTCTTTCTGCTTCTTTGTATTTTCTACAGATAATAATAAATGTTTGATTTATAATTAATACAAACAATAAGAACATTCAAACACAAAACTATTATTTGTCTATACATGCCTATGCATACATGGATGCATAATTAAGTCATCCCAGACTGATGAAAACAGGTATGTTAATTAGTGATAATTAAAGTTTATATATTTACTATTTTTCATAATTCTATCATATAATATTGTATTATATAAAATATGTTATAAATTATTATTATTAAAAACTATTATTGGAAACAGGTCTCATGCATCCTATGTAGCTAAGGATGACTTTACACTTCTAGTCCTTCTGGAATCACAGACATGTGCCATCGCATCTGGTTTATGAAATGCTGGGGATCAAAAACAAAACCTCATGCATAATAGGAAAGCATTATACAAATTGAGCTACATCTCCAGCCCAATAATGATCACTTTCAAACAGAAAGCCTGGGGCTGGAGAGATTGCTTAGGGGTTAAGAACAGAACCAGGCTCAGACTGCAGGTAATCCTGCACTAGGGCCCTAGTCCCTTTCCCACATGCCAACCTCTGGCCTTCCTTTCCTTCTGGTCTTATAAGCAGCTCTCTTTCTGCTTATATTAAAAATTTTGACTCCTGTGATGTAATCAATCAACAGCTAACCTGCCTCAATATACTCTTTGGTTTTCCAGTAAAATCTCTACAGAGGACTGGAGAGATGGCTTAGAAATTAGAAGCACTTAGCACTTACTGTTCTTGAAGAGGACCCAGGTTTGGTTTCCAGCACCCACATGGTGGCATATCCAATGCTCTTTTCTGACCTCCATGGGACCAGGCACATAATATATGCAGGCAACACTCATACACATTTAAAAAAACTCTAAGTAAGTGTTCTCCTAATAAATTCCAAATGTAGTTACATATAGAGAATGTGTTAAGCTTTTAAAAATAACTGTTGACTTTTTAAATTAAAACTACAAAAAGCTCTGGTAGTGAACTGGTTCAGAATTATTTTCTACTTTAATACAAAACTGCTTTAGGATAAATGAAAATTTGAATTTTTCTTGGTTCTTTGATACCCAAGTTAGAGGGATTAAACACACACACACACTTTAGAGACAGGATCTCATGGATTCCAGACTTGTTATATAGCCTGCCTCTGCCTCCCGAGTACTGGGATTAAAGGCATGTGCCACCACCAGCAGGCATATATAGACCAGACAGTCTTCTCATGATTTAAACAAAGCATAACAATGAATGCAGAAGTGTATATGAAAATCCATCTGCCTTTAATTACTCCAGAAACTAGATGTATCAAAAATGAAACAATGCCAGTATTAATGTTTTGAATACAGTTCATTCAAATGTCCTTTCTAGCTGGGCAGTAGTGGCACATACGCCTTTAAAATCAGCGCACAAGAGAAAGAGGTAAGTAGATCTCTGTTGAATTTCAGGCCAGCCTGTTCTACAGGGTAAGTTCTAGGACAGCCAGGCGATACAGAGAAACCTTATCTTGAAAAAGAAAATAAAAGTCCTATCCATTATTGTGTTGTTGTTGTTGTTGTTATTGTTGTTATGGGGGTTATCTATGTAGGCCAGGCTGGCTTCCAACTTGACTTGTAGCCAGACTGACCTTGAACTTATGATCCTCCGGCCTCCCCCTCCAGACTGTTGAAATTACAGTTGTGTACTTTCACATCCTGGAGGTTTATTATAGTTAGTTAAAGAAATTAATAGTATTTTTCTACTCTCATTTCGAACAATAATTATCATAGAAATATTAAAATTAGTTTTCGGTCTCTCAAAAATTTTTTTGCCTTTTTTCTTATTTATTCTTTTCTCATATATTACAGCCTAATCATCTCCTAGTTCCTCTCCTACCTCCCCTCTCCCCCACATCCGCTCCTTCTTCCCCTCAGTAAAACTGTGTGTATGGTGGCACAGCCTATAATCTCAGCACTCTGGAGCAAGAGGTATGAGGGTTGGTATAGGTAAAGGCTACATAAGACCTTACCTCAAAACAAAAAACCAAGCAACAAAAATGACAAGTTACTGAAACAATCTTTCTATAACCACAGTGTCATACATCCAGCCAGGTCAAATTTGTGCTCAAATCCTTCCAGCACCTTTGTCCATGATGCCGAGTCCTAAGTGATTAGGTGATCAA
Organism: Microtus ochrogaster; assembly: GCF_000317375.1. Classification (NCBI taxonomy): domain Eukaryota; kingdom Metazoa; phylum Chordata; class Mammalia; order Rodentia; family Cricetidae; genus Microtus; species Microtus ochrogaster. Next base: position 73,039,831 of record NC_022015.1, on the reverse strand, counting down.
TAGCTTCCTTAGGCCTTTCTCAGTAAGTTTCTCCTGTTTCCTCTGTAGTCTCTGAAATAGTTGTGTCTTGTGTGTGTGTGTGGGGGGGGTGTTAACGCACTGAGCCATACCTGTCCTCAGTCTAACTCTCTGTTTAAATGATTTCCACTTGTTTAGATTCTCAACACAGGTTACCTGATCCTTCTTACCCCAACTCTGAAGTTAGACCATGATTACCTTGTTTTATTTATGGTGCTACAGATAGAATGTAGGGCCCTTTGCACACCAAGCAGATGCCCTTACCACTCAGCTCTAACTCTAGGCAGGTCCCTCTCGTAAACAATCTACAATTTTTCTACATTCTTTATAGAATCAATCAGTTTGGGGACATTATGCTTTTGAGATGATGTGGCTTCATAGCTCTCTTGCTTATTTCACAATGGCATATAAATATAAAAATAACATATAAAATATGACACATATGTAAACATAAACACATGCAAAACTATGAAATTTGGGCTTCTATATATACAAAGATAAATAGGTCTCATCACATTCACAGAACAGGTTATGACACCTATGTAGTGAAGAATTAGCCTTATTCAAAAAGAAATTTGGCCTTTGCCCTTGGTTACCAAGAGATGGTCTCTAGGCTTCTTGAACTCTTGCTGACAGAAGGGTCTCTGTTTGCCTGGGAACTTTAGATACTAGAAATACAATCTACATTGAGTGCTTGAAGTCACACTGTATCAGTTTCAGAGCCAAGAGGAGATAGGCTTAGTGTGACCTACAGGGATGGGCTGGAGACTAAAAGCCAGCCATGTAGGCAGTAAGTGAATAAGTCACAATAAATATGACTTTGAAGATTGGTATAGATCACCATACACTGTGGCTGGGAGACTATAACACCATCCATGGTTCCACAAATAAAGAGTGATTAAAAATTCTACATTGCAATTCCTCCAAGATCCTTTCCTATATGTCTCTTCCGGGTTTTGTTTATTTGTTTTTTAATTAAGTACTATTTAAAAATTATTTATTTAGGGCTAGAAAGATGGTTCAGTGGTTAAGAGCACTGGGTTTCATTCCCAGTACCCACATGATGACCCACAACTATCTGTAACTTCTGTCCAAGGGGAACCAACAATCTCTTCTGGCCTCTGCAAGCACTGTATGCATGTGGTACACAGACATACACCCATACACATAAAATATTTGTGAGTCTGCATTTGTGCATGTGCGTGTGTGTACACAACCGAGGACTGGGGGAGTAAGTTCTCTTCTGCTACCTTGAAAGATCCAAGAATTGAATTCAAGTTCCTAATCCTTACCCACTGAGCCATCTCTCTGGCCCTTGGATGTCTCCTTTGGATAAATTTAACCTGTATCCTTTTCCTGTTAATAAACTGTATCACTGTTTTCAGAAAATTCTTTGAATACTTTCAAATAAATGATCAAACCCGAGAGTGACTGTGGAGCCCCTACATGCATCTAAAGCGAGGCCAATCTTGAAGAGCCTATTCCCTGAGACTTTGCAGGCTAGTCAAACTCATTGAAACCATCTAAAAACCAAAAGGATCAAGCAGGGCTTGGTGATACACACCTATAACTCCAGGATTCAGAAGGCTGAGGCAGGATGCACTAAAGTTCCATGTCAACCTGGGCTATAAAACGATATTCTGTCTAAAACAAAACAATAACAAAACAAAATCAGAAAACTCAAAATCAGCAATAGGTTGGACTCAGTTCTTCTTAGGTCAGTACTTTCCTCAGGACACATCGTTTAAAAAAATGAACAAAAACAAACTTAATAAGACAATTCATTCTGAGATGAACTAACACTCTCAGATTATTATATATACTCTCTAACAAAGCAACAATGTATATGATGATGATGATGAAAAGCAACAACTATTACTATGTGTTCATTCATGTCCACAGTCACCACTTAACAGATTTTAAAAAAGAGCATCAGAGTAAAACAATTTATTCAAGATCATACTACTAGTGAGTACTCTGGTTTGAATGAAAATGACCTCCACAGGCCCACAGGGAGTGTGGCACTATTAGGAGGTGTGGCTTTGTTAGAGGAAGTGTGCCACTGGGGGTGGGGCTTTGAGGTTCCAAATATTCAAGCCAGGCTCAGTGTCACTCTCACCACCCTGTTATCTGCTGATCCAGATGTAGAACTCTAAGGAAACTCTCCAGTATCACATTGCCTGTGTGCCGCCATGCTTTCCGCCATGACAATAACAGACTAAACAACCATAAGTCAGCCTCAGTTAAATATTTTTCTTTATAAGAATTGTTGGGCCGGGCGGTGGTGGCGCACGCCTTTAATCCCAGCATTTGGGAGGCAGAGGCAGGTGGATCTCTGTGAGTTCGAGACCAGCCTGGTCT
>NC_022015.1:73024805-73037352 GCF_000317375.1 Microtus ochrogaster | reverse complement strand
AGTTCCAGGACAGGCTCCAAAACCACAGAGAAACCCTGTCTCAAAAAACCAAAAAACAAAAAAAACAAAAAACAACAAAAAAAAATTGTTGTGGTCAGAGCTGGAGAGATAGATCAGAGGATAAGAGCACTGGCTGCTCTTCCAAAGGTCCTGAGTTCATTTCCCAGCAACTACATGGTGGCTCACAACCATCTGTAATGAGATCTGATGCCTTCTTTTGGTGTGCAGACAAACATACAGACAGAATATTATTCATAATAAATAAATAAACCTTAAAAAATTGCTGTGATGATATATCTCTTTACAGTAATAGAAATCCTAACTAAAACAGTGACAATGTATTTAAAAAGATTTACCTATATTTAGAGTCAACATGCTTTACAGTTTTAGAGTATAAGTAAAGAAAGATTGACATTAAACTGTACAAAGGAAAATTAAAGTCTCCAGCAGGATCATTGATAAAATAGTATCACTGAAGACTGGTAACTGTCAGCACTTATTTCCTTTCCTTAAGACTCAACCATGGGTACTTTCATATTTAGTTACAGGTTGTCTATGAATTTCCTCTGAACAGATAATCAACTGCATAGGTTAAAAACAACTAGGTAAGGACTGGAGATGGCTCAGAGGTTAAGAGGACTGGCTACTTATTCAGGGTTCTGAGTTCAATTTCAGTGCTCACAACCAACTATCATGAGATCTGGTGCCCTCTTCTGCTGTGCAGGCAGAACACTATTACATATTAAACAAATCTTTAAAAAACAAAACAAAAATTGGGTCCTCTGTGAGAGTAGTAAGTGCTTTTAATTTGAGTTATCTCTCCAGTCCCTAAAAACTTATTTAAAACAGGTTTTGTGATGTGAGGTGGTAACCACTTATAATCCCAGCACTTGGAAGGTGGGGGCAAAGTCAGAAATTCAAGGTCATCTTGGCTACTAGTAAGTTTGTGGCTAGCCCAGTCTACATGAGACCCTGTATCAAACAAAAACAAAAACAAAAACAACTAGGTAAATAGCTGGGCATGTGGCCCACTCCTATAATTTCAGCTTTGGGGTAAGCCTGTTTGTTCTACAGAGCTTAGTCCTGTCACACACATACAACACACTCTCTCTTACACACACAAATTTTAAAAAAAAAGAACAATTTAGGGAGCTGAATAGCTTAATGTTCTTTCCAGATGGCCTGAGTTTGGGTCTCAGAACCCATGTCTGGTGGTTTACAATTGCCTGTCAGACACAACAGCTTCAGGGAATCTGACCCTCCCTTCTGGCCTCCTTAGGCACCTGCATACACATAAATAAAACTAAAATATACCTAAAAGGAAAAAAGGACTATTTTTAATATTATTATAAAATGTTAAACACAAATTCCAAATACCTGAAGTGAATAGACAACACTTCCACTAAGAAAACAATCGTGCATGATACCCTAGTTCATAAGCTCTGAGCACCAAGTTCTTTCATTTTCCTCTCCAACGTTCCATTCTCTTTTTCTATAGCTTCTCTTACATCGTGGAACTGACCTCTTGGCCTCTAAGAAAGACTGAGAGGAGCTAGAGCCCATCAATCATGTAAGACAACTGGACTGTCTCAAAATGAACAAAGTATCTACAGCTTTCCCACTCTGAAACTAGAAACCATCTTTAAGATACAAGTAACAAATAGTTCTGATAAATTATACACGCATGAATAGTAACATAGTAACTCAAGCATTCTCAACATGGCAGTTATCATATGAAAAACATAAAATATGTGTACATCTAATTTCAATCATCTAATCACATGATTTGATCTTATGAAGGCCCAGAGTAAACAGTACAATATGAATTGCTATTTAGAATATTTTAAAAATTAGTATCATACTTCTTTAAGATCTGAAACCCACCATCAAGCTGTGCTATGTCCATTTTGACAAGCCAATTATGATAAAGATGTTTTAAAAATAGATTAAGTTTGGGTCTACATTAAAAGTAAGTCATTAAAGAAATACTGAGTGATGTAAAATACAGGCTATATAATGGCGAAGAAGTGGATGTAAGTAAAGCACTGGAAAGAAAGAAAGAAAGAAAGAAAGAAAGAAAGAAAGAAAGAAAGAAAGAAAGAAAGAAAGAAAGAAAGAAAGACTAATGAATTAGACACACACACCCCACCAACAACCCACAGAGACAGAGAAAGTACCTGGAAAGCTGTGAGTGCGCCAGTCCCTGGGTTATACAGGCATCGCAGCGAAGGCATGCTGTCCGCCAGGCTGGAGCAGCCCAGCCACAGAGACCTGGGCATAGAGCACTGCAGAGAGAGGACAACTATGAGATGGGACAGTATGAGACAGGATGGCAGATTACAGGAATTTTCAAGGGTTGGTTGAATGCAATATTCAAGTTGTAGCTGGCTTTTATGATAGAAACACTGGGAGAGGGTAAGGTGCAGTCTCACTATGTAGCCTTAGCTTGCCTAGAGCTCGCTGTGTAGACCAGGATGCACTGCCTGCCTCTGCCTCCCAAGTGTCACTACGCCCAGCTATGAAAGAAACATGTTCAAGAAACATAATACATAGTGATTCTAACCCCAGAGAAACTCAAAAGGAGCCCTAGTAGCCAAAAGGCAAGAAAGAGAAAACAAGTTAGAGTTCCAAAAACCAAGTATGCCACAAAAGCTGTCCCCATTTTCTACGATTATACCCAAACTAGGAAAATTACTTCTTAAACAGAATTGACTGATCCATTTCCTTTTTGGACCTTACCCACCTTCTATAAATCATCATAAATAATATAGACTAAGCAGAAAAAAGAGAACTTTGTGGTAGCATTACTATATGAAGAATGGTAAAATAGAAAACAAAATACCACATGAAAACCATAAAAACTTTTTTTTTTTTTTTTGGTTTTTCGAGACAGGGGAGAACTTTTTTTTAAAAAAGAAAAGAAAAAGCATTGTATCCCTAGGGCCCCAACAGCAGCTAACTCTGCACAGTTTGTATATGCTTTATGTAGCTGGTTAAGTCTGTTATTCATTAACCAAAATGCACAGTTAACCATAGCAGCTGCCTCTTCATCTTTCCAGATGGATTAAAGGGGGCAGGACAAGAAGCAGTTCAAACAGAAACAAAATAACGGGAAGAAGTGAAGGGACTCTGAAAGCTGAGGTACTAAAACCTTCAGCAAAGAAATTATGGGAGAGAACAGTGTATTCAGTAGGCAAAAAACTACCAGTTCTAATGACACTAAACATTGTTATTATTGTGCTTTGAGGCTAGGAGAGGGTAGTTTGCAGGTGTGTGTGTGTGTGTGTGTGTGTGTGTGTGTGTGTGTGAATGTGTGTGTCTGTGTGTGTGTGTGTGTGAGAGAGAGAATCAGGGGTCAACCTCAGGTGTTGTTCCTCAAGAGTCATCCACCTTTTTCCCCGAGATGAAGTCTCATCTGGGACTTGCTGACTAGACTAGGCTGGCTGGCCAGCAAGAGCAAGGGATCCTCCTGTCTCTGCCTTATAAGAGCGAGATGGCTCAGCAGTTAAGAGCATTGCCTGCTCTTCCAAAGGTCCTGAGTTCAGTTCCCAGCAACCACATGGTGGCTCACAACCATCTGTAATGAGATCTGGTGCCCTCTTCTAGCCTGCAGGCATATATGCAGACAGAATACTGTATACTTAATAAATAAATATTTAAAAAAAGAGCACATGCTCAGGTTGTTTGTTTTTTTAACAGGGATGCGAGAGCTGGAACTCAGGTCCTCACGTTTGCCTGGTGAGCACTTTACTGATTGAACCATCTTCCTGAGCTCTGTTTAGTTTCATAAGATACTATGTATGACAGAATGGAACCTACATCCATCATGTTTCTCTAAAAGTACTCCGGGTGAAGTTTTGTCCATTAGCTTGAGCACTATGATAGTACCCAACCACACTCAATGAAGATAGATTTTAAAATAGAGAAGTCATTTATTCACAGCATGTGAGACAATGTTCTGGTTCTGGGGGGGGGGTCAAGACAGGGTTTCTCTGTAGCTTTGGGGCCTGTCCTGGAGCTAGCTCTTGTAGATCAGGTTAGCCTCGAACTCACAGAGATCTGTCTGCCTCTCCCTCCTGAGTGCTGGGATTAAAGGCATGCAGCACCACCGCCTGGCTGGTTCTTTTATTTCTTTAAATAATTAGCAGAAATTGCAGCAGGATGCGAGATACAGTATTCCCTACTCAAACTGCCTATATAATAACAGTTGCTAAGCTCCAAATATGATCCAATCTAGACTCCTGCTTACAGGTCATTTTCCTCATTTTACAGTTCAGTACTAGTCTATTCATGCTCATGAATTTAGAAAATAGCACAGAAAGTAGAGACTAGAATCCATACCTACTGCTTCCTAGAACTCTCCTCCTGCTTTCATCATCCCTATTTCACAAAGTGGGAATGGAGAACTTCAAAGATCTGCTAAAGGCATCACTAGAAAACATAAGTCAAACGGTGACATCATCCACAGCAGAGAATTCTATTTACTCCAGAATTTCTTTACCTCAAGCTACAACTTATTTTACAAACAGCAGCTAAATGAATAGTTGTCTTCAGTGGTATATTATGCAATTCACAACGGCTCCCTAGATTGGCTGTATGAAACCAAGCACATTATTAATCGGATCTGCTCTCGCTGCCTTTATCTACTCACCTTCTCTATCCTTTAGCTGGCTCTGCCACTTCAGCTAGCTAAGTACTTTGATAGTCTACTCAAATGCTTATCTGAGCCCTAACATATTTAAATTTGTAATTCCCGTGCTCTTTACTTCTGCCATCTACAGCTATTATTTAAGTCTGTGTCTCCCTGGCACTATATTTACTAATGTCAATCCTGTCCAGATGATCCTGGCACTTGAAATACTCATTGGGAAAAGAGAACAAAAAGAGAACAAAGGGGACAGCCAGGAGGATTTAAAGATTCTATCTCTTGAGAATCCCTGCCCTGTACTGACGAACCAAGAATGCTTTTCTTGGGCAGGAAAGATGGCTCAGCTGTTAAGAGTACTGGCAGCTCTTCCAGAAGAATGGGAGTACAATCCCCAGAACCCACATGACTGTAACTCCAGTCCCTCAGAATCTGATGCCTTCTTCTGGCCTCTACAAGCAGTGTATGCACATGCATGCAGGCAAAACATCCATATGCACAAAATAAAAATAAAATCTCAAAGAAAATTTTAATTGAAAAAAAAAGTATGCTTCACTGCCTTTCCTTCCAGTCAGCTTCTCTCATAGACTGAGCTCCACGCCAGCCAAGACTACATAGTGAGACCCTGTCTCAAAACAAAACAAAACAACAAAAACATGCTTCAATGCAATAACCTTCATAAGTTAGTTACATTAAACTTTTCTTAGGGCAAATGTTCTTACAATTTATTTGGTAAGTATTTATTGAATGTTTTTCTTATTCTGGACACCAGATACAACAATGGACAAAAGGAAAACTGCTCTTTGGTGCCACTTGGGACAGAGCCAGAACTTCATGCATAATAGGCAAGCAATCTACCACTGAGTTATAATCCTAGCCTTTAAAAAAGTGTCCTTTCTTAGCTGGGTATGGTGGCTCACAACAATAATCCCAGACCTTGAAAGACCGAGGTAGGATGATTGCCTATAGTTCATGATCAGTTTAAATTTACACAGTGAATACCATGATAGCCAAAGCTATTAGCAAACTGGCATCTAAAAACAAAAAACAAAAAAAAACCTTTCCTTCATGGAACTTATAGTCTAACAACATTCCATCAGCATTAAATCCCTATACATTAAAATTTTCTAATATAAGATGGGCAGTGGTGGTGCATGCCTTTAATCCCAGCACTCAAGAGGCAGAGGTAGGCGGATCTCTGTGAGTTCAAGGCCAGCCTGGTGTGTAGAGTGAGTTCTAGGACTAGTTCAATAGACACTGAGAAACCCTGTCTTGAATATCCAAAAAACAAATCAAAAAGATTCCTAATATAAAGAAACTTGCTGTTAAGACTTACTAACTATTATGTTTTTCTTTAGAGCTCTGGTGAATTTATTAAGTGTTTGGCTAAAGCTGATGAGTAAAAAAGGAGTGTCATTCTGAAGGAGATTTCAATTTGAGATATATGAGAGGCAGAAAAGATGAAAGTACATAAAAAAGAATGCAAAGGAGGGAAACAGAGTAAGCCTGGAAGACAGCTATCAGAGGAGGCAGAACTCACACAAGCTAAGCATACTGCAGCCCTCTGCACAATGCACAGTCGGCACCACTGGGTCTAGAACTCAACCAAAACCCCTTCATCCACAGACTTGGGACTCTTCCTTCTCATTACAATGCACATATTTATTAGTATTTGTGAGAGTTTCACGGTTACGTTTTGAAAGCATTTCTCCCAGGAATTATTTGTCTCCTGTTCTCCATGTGAATCTGTGCTAGTTTTTATTACCACCTGATTAACTGTTATCTGAGCTTCTTTCAATGTTGTTCATTCTAACAGTCCTCCTCATTCATATATCCCAATCCTCCATCAAAACTCCTCTAACGACTAAAAATCTGAAAGGGGCTTACCCTATCTGCTTAAACTAAAATTTCAAAATAAAATTATGATCAATAATGAGCCACATACACCCAGGGAAGCCACTATATATACCAGTGTGATTTCTAAAATAGTATTAACTTCCAAATACCACACAGAGGATGCATTCTTGATTATTACAAGACAATTGGTATGGGTATGAAAACTGCACTTGAATATAGTCGAATTTGCACATTACCATAAGATTTTACATATTATGGCTCAATTTAAAAACCAATTTTCAAATTGGTTTGTATTGTAATAATTAATCTTATTCATACTGGTAAATGCTGCTTAAATCTTTGAGAAAAACAGATCATTACAAAATAAATGGAATAGGCTCTAACTTTGCCAGTTTCCCTTCTTTCTTCAGATTTAAGAACATTTTTTAAATGAAGGGAGAGAAAAGGCAAAGGAAACTTGGACAATGAAAGTAGAAAACACTGTCATCTTGGCTGCTATGATCATATGCATTCTGTGCCTTTCAGGCCAATTTATGGATCAATTTTAAACAAAGATATACATATTCTGTATATACATATTTCCTTTGATGGAACAGTCAGACCTGTGATCCCAACTACTAGAGACTAATGCTGGAAGATCACACATTCAAGACCTGCCTCATCTATGGAGTAAGTTTAAGGCCAGTCTGGGCAACTTGGCAATACCGTATTTAAAAAAAAAAAAAAAGGTTAAAAGGGGCTGGAGATACAGCACAGTGGTAGAGTGCTTCTCTAGTGTGTGTAGGTTCTATCCCCAGAACTGAAAAAAATGTTTGAAAATCCAGGTATGATGGCACATACCAGTAATCCCAATTCATGGAAATCTAAAGCAAGAATATTGAGGTTAAAATCATACTGGGCTCTGTAGCAAGGCCATGTCAGGCTAATAAATATTTAAGAAGCACATAGCTTTCTAACTAAGGTTTGGGCTGGCCTTGCCTTTTCTCTTTGTAAATTATATTTAAATTTCTAAACCCCCATCCTCTCAACTCCTTTGCTGGGGGAGCAAACCCAGGGCCATGCTAACACTTTGCCACTGAGTCATACCCAAAACCCTTAATTTTTTAAATAAACCAAAAAGAAGTGGGGGGTGTCAATTCAGCAACAACACCTATATTCCCACATTTAAATATTTAACTTTTACTAATCATTCATCTCAAGAGCTAGAAAGTCAGGTAATAGACAACATCTTATCCTGTGTAAACACAGTTCTGTACAGCACACACTCGTTTATTCAGCTCATTTTCTCTCTAATCTCACCCCAGATGACTCTCCTTGGCAAAACTGCAGAAAGCCAGACTGAGGAGATGGCTCAGCAAGTAAAAGTGCTTGATGAGCAAGCCTTAAAAGTCTTAAGATCTGAGTTCCATCCCCAGAGACCATGGCACATGCACACATGCACACACACAAAACACATTAAGTAAAAATAAAATTTAAAGTAAAATCATTCTTAAAAACTTTAGAAAGTTAAAGATTACAATACTTTGTTTAAACTGTTTAATTTCTCCAACTATGTAAGTTCATCAGCTTTTAAAACACATATATGGAGGTTGGAGAGATGCTTTAGTGGTTAAGAACACTACTTTTGCAGAGGACCAAGGCTGGGTTCCCAGCACCATGGATAGTGGCTCTAACCTGCCCTTTACCTCTAGGTCCAGGGGACACAATACCCTCTTCTGGCCTCTGTTGACACCAGGCACACAAGTAGGCAAAATGCCCATACACATAAAAATATATTATGTGTATATATGCACACACACACACATGAGCTAGAGATGTGGCTCAGCATTTAGGAGTACTTGCTGCTCTTGCAGGAGACTGGAGTTTATTTCCCAGCACACACATTAGGCAGCTCAAAACCATCAGCTCCAGAAGATCCAACTACCTCTTTTGGCCTTCACCCTAGTCACGTACCTCTACCCCACTCAAATGCACATACCCACACACCTCCCACATACACATAATTTAAAATCTTTTTAAAAAATAAAAAAGCCTATGCAAAATAGAAAGGGTGCTAAACGAGTTTCTAGTAAATCCAAGATTAAGAGGGAAGAATGAAATGTTGCAACAAAAGGTGTTTCAAGAGCACAGCATCATGTGCCTGTCATGTTCAAAGGTTCAAATCCTCCCTGAGAACCCTGAGAGCCTGCACTCCTCCCCCACACTTGACTGCCTAAAGTAACGCCACAGATACTTTTCACTGATGGAGGGCCCTCAAGGCAACGGGCTGGCCTCAGCATTTACTATATGAAAGCTGAATGACAAAATCTCCTAAACTCAGGTCCCAGTTGGTCAAATTCTAGGAGTAATAGAAGCTATAATAATCAACAACAAAAAGATTGCTGCACTGAGAGTTTATGTATCCTTAAGCCATGGCAAAGAATTCTCTTTCCACTACTTTATCAAATAAAAAAAATTCAGGCCAAGAGAAAAGTAGTATTCCATATGCCTTATAAGGCATTCAGACTCTTAACTTACCAAGTCAATGATCACCTTTTAAAACTTATGTTTATTTACTTACTTATTTATTATGAGCTACATAATAAATAAAGAGGTGGTGCACATGCCATGGTGCACATGTGGAGGGAACAGGACAACTTAGGGAGAAGCAAATCTTTCCTTCTACTAGGTGCTCTTGGATCAGGTTGTCAGGCTTCATAGAAGGGGTCTATGCCTGCTGAACTATCTTGCTGACCAATCCATCAATGATCATCTTTTAAGGAGTCCTATTTATTAATTCATTCCAAAAATGAAACTATCTCCTTGTACAATGAAAGATGATCAAATCAATTTAGCTTATTACACAAAGTTGTAGAAAAACTAAATAAGGGTTATAAAATTTGCAAAATGTGCTGGTCGGTGGTGGTACATGCCTTTAATCCCAGCACTTGGGAGGCAGAGGCTGGCAGATCTCAATGAGTTCAAGGGCAGGCTCCAAAGCTACAGAGAAACCCTGTCTCGAAAAAAAAAAAAAAAAAGAAAAAAGAAAAAAATGAAACAAAATTAATTTGCAAAATAAACTATTATTAATAATAGGCTCCCAAATGTGCCAATTCAATATCGAAATGTTCTGGGAAGACAGAATGAACTAAAGTCCATAACAACGGTAAATTCATCCACCAATCAAATATTTATTCCTTATGACCAGAGTGGACACAGCTGTATATAAAGAGAGATCTAAAGTTTATCAGATGGAAATTGTTTACTAAAAAATTTTGCTTCCTTTAATTATTTCATTTAAAGAGTTGTTAGTATTGTTATTTCTACAGAAAAAGGAGCTCAGAGACATTACAGTGACTAAATGGTAATGGCAGAAATGAGGTCGAGGTTCATCAAACACCTACTCTCATGTAATTTATTCTCCTCTGTGTTCATACATATGCAAGCATGCACACATGCACACATCTGCAGTGTGAGCACAGTGCTGGGAACTGAAACCAGAGCCTTGAGTATGATAAGCAAACATTCTAAGCTACACCCTAATATATACTTTATTTTAGGAGATAAATTAACAGTCACTATAAGAAGGCATAAAAATAACACTGTGTTAGGCAATAGGTGCTATGAATGTTTTGCTTTTTTCAATATTTAGAAAAATTCAGACATATGGGCTGGAGAAATGACTCAGCAGTTAAGAGCACTGACTGCTCTTCCTGAGGACCCGGGTTCAATGCTCAGCATCCACATGGCAGCTCACAACTGTCTGTAACTCCAGTTTTAGGAGATCTGACATCTTCACACAGACATACATGCAGGCAAAATATGAATGCACAAGAAATAAAAAATTAAATTATTAATTAAATTATCATTAAATTATTTTTAAAAAGTTCAAACACAGGCCTTAGTTCTATTGCAGCAATATCACTGTAAGTTAATCACGTATTTGCCTCCTCTCCTTGATTGCTTAGATTGTTCCTCGGTGATATGATTCACATCTTTAAAATTCCCAATATGCTTTCTGCCTCTTACTTGCAGTTCAAGATGTAAGCTTGAACCTGCTGCCTATGTGCCATCATCATGGACCTAAATAAACTCTTTGTCTTATAATTTTTTTTTACTCTTGCCATGGCAAATGTTCATTTTTTTTTCTTTTTGGTTTTTCGAGACAGGGTTTCTCTGTGGCTTTGGAGCCTGTCCTGGAACTAGCTCTGTAGACCAGGCTGGTCTCGAACTCACAGAGATCCACCTGCCTCTGCCTCCCGAGTGCTGGGATTAAAGGCGTGCGCCACCACCGCCCAGCCGGCAAATGTTCAAAAAAAAAATGTGTCCTTAATCATTAGATAACAGTGCAAAGCACATACCAGAGAGAAAAAAACCACTGTTCTAGCAAGTGGTTAAGAGGTTCTAAACTACAATATTCTGTCTAGTAAACTGAACATAAAAATAGCCTTTTAATGCTGTAAGTCTGAGGTAAGTTAGTCTGAGATAAGGACTTGATTCAAAAAGAAAGCAGGGGAGGCATTTTGAAAGTCACATATAGGATTGCATAATTTATTAAGACATAGGAAGCCAAAGATAGTTTAGATAGATAGTAAGTCCAGTACTTACAGACCCTAGAGAAGTAAGGCCTACTCATAAGACTGTTGTAACCACCAAACTAATGGCCATGAAAAGGTGAGGAAGAAAAGACTCAATGGCAAATTATAAAAAAAGGAAGGGGAACAATCAGAAATAACTCCAATATTTAAAACCTGAATGACAGGCTAGAGAGATGGCTCAGAGATTAAGAACCATGGTGGTTATTCTTGGCTGTCAACTTGACTACACCTGGAATTAACTAAAACCCAGCTGGCTAGGCACACCTGTGAGGGACTTTTTTTCTTAATTAAATTGTTTGAAGTGAGAAGACCCATTTCTAACCTGGGTCTTTGAGGTGGGAATCTGGAACACACCTTCTGCTGGCAGCCTACGTAAAGGCCATGGAAGGAGGAAGATTGCTATTGCTCTCTTTGTCTGCTTGCTCTGGCTCTCGATTGCCCTAGCAAATTCATTTCACTTACTGGCATTAAAGGCAACTTCTTTAGGACTCCAGTACACACCTGAAGAACAGCTGAGTCATTCAGTCCCATTGACTTAACAACTACTCGATTCTTGGACCTTCCATTGGTAGACAGCCATTGTTGGACTAGCTGAACCACAACTTGTATGTCATTCTAGTAAGTCCCATATACTTATATACACATATATACTCATACACACACACACACACACACACACACACACACACACACACACATTCATTCTATAAGTTCTGCTCTTCTAGAGAACCCTGACTAATACAAGAACATTTGCTGTTCTTCCTGAGGACCTGGGTTCAGTCTCCAGCACCCACAAGGGGGCTCATAACCACCTATATCTCCAGTTCCAAGGGATCTTCTGGTGTCCGGGCACATACATGCACAGAAACATACTGACACACATACATAAATAATACAAATAAGATATGTTTTAAAAAAAACAACAAACAAACCCTAAGTGACTAAGAATGGCAGAGGTGGACTCTGATTCTAGGTGAGAGAGCAGTCTGGAATCATGAGAAGGATGTGAAAGTAGATCTCAAGTATGTGAGTAGAAAGATACTGCATGAAGGCTTGAGTAAAAACCTTTAACAGGAGCCAGGAAAAGAGTGAGGAGCTAAGCATTCGTTGTGCAAATTTCAAGACCTGAGTTCACACAACCCACAAAAAGATGGAAATGATAGCACATGGTCTGCGATTCCAGTGGTCTATATAGCAAGACAGAAGGCAGAAACAGGAGAATCCCCAAAGGATTCTGGCCTGGCATACCCAACGCAAATTAAGTGAAAGTCTGACTCAAACAGGTGGCGATAATGTCCAACACCTGAGGCTGTCCTCTGACTTCCATACATCTGACCTGGCATGAGGCTATCTTGGCTCATAAAAACCCAACAAGCAGCCGGGCGGTGGTGGCGCACGCCTTTAATCCCAGCACTCGGGAGGCAGAGGCAGGCGGATCTCTGTGAGTTCGAGACCAGCCTGGTCTACA
>NC_022015.1:73018376-73024705 GCF_000317375.1 Microtus ochrogaster | reverse complement strand
GGATCTCTGTGAGTTCGAGACCAGCCTGGTCTACAAGAGCTAGTTCCAGGACAGGCTCCAAAACCACAGAGAAACCCTGCCTCGAAAAACAAAAACAAAAAAAAAAAAAAAAAAAAAACCCAACAAGCACACATACACACACACACCCTCTGAAATGACTACATACATACATATAGATGTGTATGTATGTGTGTATGTATGTATGTATATCATCCTTCTTAAAAAAAAAACAAACATATCTTATTTGTATTATTTATGTATGTGTGTGATTTACCTCTATAGAAGTGCAGACACATTTGGTTAAAAGTGCTTTTAAAAATAATATGTACTGCTGAGCTGTGGTGGCAAATGCCTTTAATCTCAGCACTCAGGAGGCAGAGGCAGGAAGATCTCTGAGTTCAAGGCTAGCCTGGTCTACAGTCTTGAATTCCAGGATAGTCAGGATTACACAATGAAATCCTGTCTCAAAAAACCCCCAATAATAGTAATAACAATATACTAATTCATTTTCATTCTTACTTCCCCCAGGATAATGTCAGTGATTTTAAATATAAGCTCTTTCAATAAAGTTTTATACACACACACACACACACACACACACACCCCAATTACACTAAAGGTATAGTGATGTAACATACCTTTAATCTCAGCACTCAGAAACAGAGGGAGAGGCAGCAGGCAGATCTCTGAGTTTGAAGCCAGCCTGTTCTACAGAGTGAGTTCCAGGACAGCCAGGGCTACCCTGTCTCAAACAAACAAACAAACAAACAAACTGACTGAAGCTTTTTAAAAAATATAAGTGCTAACTCCCCATCATCTCCTCCCTATTCAAACAGTTCCACTAAACAGCGAGGTAGGCATGGGCTAAGCAGGCATTATGCTGAGTGACAGCAGTGAACTCCAAACAGCATGAGAATGGTATCTCTGAGAGGGGATGGGTCTGACTAGAAAGCAGTGAACAGGATGATGATCTGAGTGTTCACACCCACACCGTGCAGGGCAAGGGGCAGGAGCAGCAAAGGTCCCTCTGGAGGGCACAGGTACTGCTGGAGGTGGAGAGACCATGGTCTAGAACTCAGTTTCAGACCCAGGTTTTAAAGGTAGAAAGCAGATTGTACAAGTTGACAAATGACCCCAAAACAGTAAAGAATTCTTCCATGTGATGTATGGAATGAGCAACACAAGATGGGTTATAAAGGCGAACTGACAGGTTAAATAGCATAAGAGTTAGGCTTCTCAGAGGGGAAAAGCAGAATGAATGCTGCATTGCTGAGTTATAACTAAAGATACTACTGTGACACAAATATATCTTGAGAAAGGAAGTATACACACACACACACACACACACCATCTAAGAATGCCTAGGCTTACTAAAGCCTTAGTAGCAATAAACACAGTTGATTGTCTTATATACCATTATTCACTAAATCAGAGTCTTAGAATATTGCAGAAAAAACAGGGTAAACTCATAACAATCTGAAAAAAAAGTTAAATAGTGTTAACAGATTATAATTGTGGCAAGCAAACTGTAACATGCTCCCCTAATGGCTTCTACCTCCTGGTATCCATGTCCCTGTTTAACCCCATTCCCTTGTGTGGGTAGGTCCTAGAAGCTCGCTTCTAAGGGAGCATGCCAAAGGTAATCAGATGCCATTATCCATGATTAGGTTACATAAAGTTAACTGCCATCTTGCTAAAGACTGAAGTGTCTGCTGACTTGCATGATTTAATGAAGCAAGCAGTCAAACTGAAGAGGACCACATGGCAAAGAATGAAGGATGGCCTTCAGACAAAAATCAGGTAAGAATTGAGACACTCAGTCCGCTAGCTCTTGAGGAATTCTGCCAACTACACCTTGAAAGCTTGGAAATCATTATTTCTCATCGAGACTTCAAATAAAACAACAACCAAACCAACACTTTTGTCCTTGTGAGAACTTTAGAAGCAGAGAACCCAGGTCATCTGTGCTCAGAATTGTTACTCCAAAAATCAGAGATACTAAATGTATCCTATTAATGTTATAGGTACGTTAGTAAGCTTGATTGTGGCAAACATTTCACAATGACTATGTATATGAAAACATGTTGTATATGTGAAATCTATCATTTTAATTGACCAACTCTAACAGAATGGAAAAAAAAACAGAATGGAGAAAAACTGTATATATTTGAAAAGAGACAGATGTGAGAAAATTTTAGGAAAATGCCTGAATATAAGTCAAGGCACAGCATAATTTCAATGAAAGGGTCAGCACTTTTGAAATTTAGGAGCTAATGAAGACTTAAAAAAAACTAAGGGCCCAGTGAGATGGCTCAACAAGTAAAGGTGCCTGCCATTAAGCCTGATAACCTGAGTTCAACCCCCAGGAGCCACACAGAAGAGAGAACTGACTTCCAAAAATTGTCCTTTGATTTCCATGTACATTACAAACACATGCACACAGACACTCTTTATATATATATACATACATACATACATACACACACACACACACACATTCAAACAAACAGCTAGGCAGTGGAGGCACACACCTTTAATCCTAGCACTTGGGAGACAGAGGCATATGGATCTCTGTGAGTTTGAGGCCAGCTTGGTCTATGGAGTTAGTTCCAGGACAGCCAGGGCTACACAGAGAAAACTCTGTCTTGAAAAACAAAAAGGCAAAATAAAACAAGAATAAAAAGAATTCCATACATAGCAATCACTTTTTCTATGCCTTCACAAACTGCTGTTCTAAGTTCAGTTCAGTTCCGACCATTTATCCTGTGTTGTGAAATATCTAAATAAGTACTATTTATTTGTAGGTTTGTTTGTTTTGCAGCTCTAGTTGCCCTAAACACACTATGTAGACCAGACTGGCCTCCAACCTACAAAAATCTGCCTCTCAAGTGCTGGAACTAAAGGCATGCACTACCCTGTCCAGTATTATATGAGAACTTAGAATATGAGAGCTTTTCCTTTAATGTGAAAGTGTTTTCTCAGGAACATCTTCATCTTTTCAAATGTCACAATCATTTTCTTCATTTATGTTAACAAAATTCACCTTCCCTAATTTCCTGTGGCTACACATCTAGACACTTTAATATCATATCATACAAACCGTGATATCATTATTGGCTGCTATTTCTTCTTTACCATCTTTACCTTTCACTCAAACTTCAGTTACTATTTTTGTTACTCTGTTTTATCTTTGTTCCCCAATTTCCAATTCTAATTATCAGAATTTACAAAATATCACAGTGGGAAGAGACCAACACAACTAAATACTTTGTACATAAACTTAGTAACAAGGGAGCAGCCTCTAATCAGTAGCAGATTTTTTTAAAATTTATTTATTTATTGAGGATTTCTGCCTCCTCCCTGCCACCGCCTCCCATTTCCCTCCCCCTCCCCCGATTCAGTAGCAGATTTTGAAGACATGATTGACCAAGGCATATGTTTTTTTGAGTTACCATGGACTGGAGAATTGGTAAAAAGACATCTGCATACTGTGTAATTATAGTTAACATACCAAGCTAACTGAAATTCAAACCATGCTATTGGGAGGACTGGTATTACTTAACTAAGTTGTAAATGAAATTTCTGTATATTGGAACTGTGCAAAATGAGAACTTAGAAAACATTTAAAGTTACTTTTTACTTTGGGATTTTTCTGTTTTGTTGAGACAGTGTCCCATTATATAACCCAGGCTGGCCTGGAACTTCCTAAGACAGGAGACTGTCCCGCCTCAAATGTCGGAATTACAGCTATGAGCCATCTCACATGGCTATTACGTGTAAAAGACAGGCAATAGGACCTCAGCTTTTACCATGGTATCAACCACCACAGCCTCGAAAACTGGGTGCAATATGTGAGGAAAATATTTGAAGATAATGCATAATGACAGATGAATGAGGTGGCCCACAAAACTGTACTAATTTTCTACAGAGGGAGGGGGTTGCTTCCATCAGTGACATGAAAAAGGGGAACCCAGAGCATAATGGGACTACATACTTGCAACCCAGAGTAGAATTTATAGAAGATAAAGAGATTAGATTAGAATTAAGGAAAGTGTGTCTTAAAGGAAAAGCCTTCAGATAACTCAACCTGGAACTCACTTCCTCTTTAAATGTGTTCTTGAGTATGAAGCTCTTTCTATACTTGGTGAAACTCCAAAAGACTAGGCAAATGACCATGACAGAGCTATAAGCACCACAACTAGAAATCACAAAAACCCAGGGAAATCTGTTTTCTGTTTTGACCAGTCAGATTACAGAAACCTAAATGAGACACTCAAAAAAACCTAAGACACTAAAATGTGACAGCCCCAGAAACCTAAGTCATTTATACTGATAAACTACCAGAATAAAGGTCACTTGAAATCTATCCTTAAAAAAAAACAAAAACAAAACCTTAAGAATCCACGAAAACAGCATAAAGCTGATCTACAAAACCAACCAAAATGAGCTCAACAGTTTCTCCCTCTCCTCTCTCTCACACTTCTCTAAGATAGGATTACTCTGTGTAGCCCTAGCAATCCTGGAACTCACACTGGAGATCAGGCTGTCTGTCCTCCAACTCAGAGATCTGACTGCCTCTGCCTCACCAGTGAGGAAATTAAAGACATGTGCCACCACTGACCAGCTGAGCTCAACAATTTCTAAAAAGAAAAAAAAAACAAACACAGATGTTCAACAATATAACATTCAGTGTCTAAAACTAAATTTAAGATGGACACAATAGCACAAAACTGCAAGCCCAACACCCAGAGGCTAAGAATAGATTGGAATACAGCAAGACCAACACCCATCCTGTCTCAAAACAAAATGAGATTTTCTAAAAAAGAAAAAATACAATATCTGAAAAGGTAATTTCACAAGATAAGATTTTTTCCTACAAACCAGGCGGTGGTGGCACATGCCTTTAATCCCAGCACTCGGGAGGCAGAGGCAGGCAGATCTCTGTGAGTTCGAGGCCAGCCTGGTCTACAAGAGCTAGTTCCAGGACAGGCACCAAAAAAGCTACGGAGAAATCCTGTCTCAAAAATCAAAAAAAAAAAAAAAAAAAAAAAAAAAGATTTTTAAACCTTGTTGGAAAAAAAGTAAAAATATAAAAATATGAAAAAAGCAATACATACTATGATGCACCAAGAGAAGAAAACTAAGAAAAGAAAATGAAAACAGGTTGGAGAGTTGGCTCCAGGGTCAATAGCACTGGCACTGGCTGCTCATCCAGAGGATCCAGATTCAATTCCCAGAACTAAATGGCAGCTCACAACTGCCTATAACTCCAGTAGTTCCAAGGAATCTGACACCCTCACACAAATACATGAATGTAAAACACCAATACACCTAAAACAAAAATAAATCAATAAATCGTTTAAAAAGAAAAATACAAAAAGGCAACAAAAACCTCGCTGACCTGTGAAAACTAACAACAGGTGTAACATATGTATATAACTGGTCTTCCTCAAAGAAAATCTGCAGGGAAGAGGGAAGAAAAAAATAAGCAGAAAATAATTTTGAAAAGAATAGTATTCCCAAATATATGTCAAAGACAATAAAATACAGGAAAAGTGCCAGAAATATAAATATAACACTCCATGTTTTAAAACGTCTTCATCCAAAAACTTCTTTGAAAAAAAATAAGCAGGTTGGAGAGATGGCTCAGTGGTAAAGTGTTTGCTGTGCAAGTCTGAGAATCTGGTTTAGATTCCCAGCACCCACATACAAGCCAGGTGTGGGGGAACTCACTTGTAACCCAGCACTGGGGAAATGGGGATGGTGAGTAGAGATATACTATCCCAGGGGCTTCTAAGATCCTAGAGAAGCTAAATAAGAAGGTGAACCCAAAGACAAACATATAGTCATCCTCCTGAATACTAATTAACCTTCATCAGGTGATGAAAGGAGCACCAGACTACAACCAGAAGGTCCAAATCAGGAACAGAAGGAGAGAGAGCACGAGCAAGGAACTCAGGACTGTGGGGGGTGCACCCACACACTGAGACAGTGGGGAGGTTCTATTGGGAGCTCACCAAGGCCAGCTGGCCTGGGTCTGAGAAAGCCTGGGATAAAACCGGACTCGCTGAACATAGCGGACAATGAGGACTGCTGAGAAGTCAAGAACTTCTCTTGATACTACTGCACATACTGGCTTTGGGGGAGCCTAGGCTGTTTGGAGGTTCACCTTACTAGACCTGGAAGGAGGTGGGTGGTCCTTGGAGTTCCCACAGGGCAGGGAACCCGGTCTGCTCTTCAGGCTGATGAGAGAGGGGGAGTTTATTGGGGGAGGGGGAGGGATATGGGAGGCGGTGGCGGTGAAGAGACAGAAATCTTTAATAAATAAA
>NC_022015.1:72986898-73018254 GCF_000317375.1 Microtus ochrogaster | reverse complement strand
GAGCTAGTTCCAGGACAGGCTCCAAAGCCACAGAGAAACCCTGTCTCGAAAAACCAAAAAAAAAAAAAAAAAAAAAAAAAGATCCCAGGGGCTTGCAGACTAGCCAAAATGGTGTGCTCCGGAGTCACTGAGAGGTCCTGTCAAAACAACAAAGAACCCTGTCTCGAAAAAAAAAAAACAAACATAAATGGAGGCTGGAAAGGTGACATCCTAAATAAGAGCTCTTCCAGAGGACCTGGGTTCAATTCCCAGCACCCACATGTTGGCTTCCAATCATCTGTAACTCCAGTACAGACAAAACGCCCATGCGAATGAATGAATGAATGATTAAAAAATGAGATGCATAGATGCACTCACACACGCAACTTAAAATAATACAAACAGCCTGGGGGTGGTAGTACACATTTTAATCCCAGCACTTGGGAGGCAGAGGCAGGCAGATCTCTGTGAGTTTGAGGCCAGCCTGGTCTACATAGAGTTCTAGGACAGTTAGAGCTACAGAGAAAGACCCTGTGTTGAAAGAAAGGAAAAAGGTGGGGGGAGAGTGAGGACGGAAGGAAATAATAATATTACAAAAGTAAATAATTAAGATACAGGGCAAAAAAGGAAGGCACCTGACACTGACATCTACACACTGACATGCATGCATGCTCAAGCACATGCACGAGCATGCATGTTTACACAAACATACACATGTGTGTATGCATCCATGTACAAAACACATACACAAAACATGCATTCGCATAAAATAAGCAATTTAAGCAAAAATAATGAACTGCAGTGTTCACAACACACATAGAAGTAAAACATGACAAAAAAAATACAGAGTAGAAAATAAGAAAGACCAAGTGTGAAAAGAAGTTATTTAAGAGAGACTATGGTAAATCCAGGCACATATTGTTTTACAAAGCAAACATTTTAAAAGTATGTATTTAATAAGGGTCTATTACCCAAAATTTATAAAGAACTTTTCCGGAGACAGATAACTCAGTCAGTAAAGTGCTTGTGCAAGCAAGAGGGTCTGAACTTGATCCTCAACATCCTGTAAAAAGCAAAACGTGGTGTGCGCTTACAATACCGGAGCTAAAGACAGCAAGAGCCTGGGGCTCACTGGCCAGCCAGTCTATAGTGTGCTCCTGGCTAACCAATGAGAGGTTTTGTCTCAAAGAATTAGGTGAATGGCTCTTGAGAAATAAAACCTGAGGTTGACCTCTAGACTCTACACACATGTACGTACATATGCATGTGACAAATAAACAAATAAGTTTTTTTTTTTAATTTTCGAGACAGGGTTTCTCCGTGGCTTTTTGGTCCCTGTCCTAGAACTAGCTCTTGTAGACCAGGCTGGCCTCGAACTCACAGAGATCCGCCTGCCTCTGCCTCCCGAGTGCTGGGATTAAAGGCGTGCGCCACCACTGCCCAGCCACAAATAAGTTTTGTGCTGGAGATGTAGCAAAATAAAAAGCTTGTCTTGTATGTATAAACTCTGAGTAGAAGAATGAAAAGAAGACGAGGAGGAGGAAGAAAAACAACAGAGTACTTAGGACATGCATTCTGGAGGCTGAGATAGGAGGACTATCTGAGTCCAGAAACTTGATAGCTTATATAACAACAACAACAACAACAAAAGCCAAGTAACCCAATTTTAAAATAGGCAAAAAAGTCCAAAAAAATCCCTAAAAAAGAACAACAAAAAAATAAATAAATAAAAAAGCCAAAAAGCAAATGGCCAAACCCCAAAAAAGCCCTGTGAAATTTCTATATAGCAATTCTCAACCTGTGGGTCATGATCCCATTGGGGGTCAAAACGACTCCTTCCTGCATATCAGATATTTACATTATGATTCAAAACAGTAGCAAATTACAGTTATGAAGTAGCAACAAAAATAATGTTATGGCTGGGGGTCAGCACAGCATGAGGAACTGTACTAAAGGGTCGCAGCAGTAGGAAGCTGAGAACCACTGCTCTAGAAGAATATGCAAATGATAACAAGCAGGTGAAGATTGTCCAACATGACGGAAATGAAAATCAGAACATACACTTCACATCCAAGTAGGATGGCAATTCAAAAAATACTGGGGTCAACCAGATACTTCAGGACAGGGCGTGCCAAGACACCCAGCTGTGCTGGGGCCTTGATGTCAAAGTACAAAACAATCCTGGGAGAGGAACTAATGCTAGGAAGGATGGAGAATAAAACAGGAACCTACAACATGCTGGTAGTGGAGACAGAAAATAGTTCAGAAATTGTGGGAAACGTTTGACAAATCTCAAAAAGGCAAACAGATGACCATCCTAGCAACACTGCTTACCCATATATATAAAAGAATTGGAAATAAGTATTCCATCAAATACATGTACACATATGTTCATAGCAGTATAATTCAAAATAGTCAAAAATGTGGCCTAAATATTTACCAATAATTGAGTGAAAAAATTGTACTATATGGCCGGGCGATGGTGGCGCACGCCTTTAATCCCAGCACTCGGGAGGCAGAGGCAGGCGGATCTCTGTGAGTTCAAGACCAGCCTGGTCTACAAGAGCTAGTTCCAGGACAGGCTCCAAAGCCACAGAGAAACCCTGTCTTGAAAAACCAAAAAAAAAAAAAAAAATTGTACTGTATGTTAAGCAGGACATTATTTAGTCACAAAAACAAACTGAAACATGCTGTAACATGGATGAAACTAAAAAATACTGTGCTAAGTAAAAAAAAAAAAAAAGAAACAAAATATAAAATATCCAGAACAGGAAACACATGCAGACAGCATATATATTGGCAATTGCTGGAGGAGAAAATAGACTGACTGTATAACAGATATAAGTTTTACATGGCACTGATGTGGGATTCCTCTCTGTATGCTGTGAATATCATTGGTTAATAAAGAAACTACTTTGAGCCTATAGCAGAGCAGGGCAGAACAGAGGTAGGCGGGGAAAACTGAATGCTGGAAGAAAGAAGGTGGGGTCAGGGAAAAACCATGTAACCCTGCTGGAGACAGACACCAGAACTTTACCAGGTAAGCCACAGCCTTGTGGCGATACACAGATTAATGGAGATGGGTTAATTTAAGATATGAGTTAGCCAGAAATACACTTAAGATATTGGCCAAACAATATTGCAAATAATATGGTTTCTGTGTGATTATTTTGGGGCTCAACAGCCAGGAACTAACTAATTGCCTCCAACAACACAGCATAATAGAAATATTCTGGAATTAAAGATTGTGGATGTGTAATCTTAACTACATAATTAACATTTTATGCATTTTAAATGCATATTACAGAACATGAAAGTGGACACTTATGGCTCACACATTCAGGAAGCTGAGGCAGAAGGATAGAAAGCTATCCTGGGCTGTATAGCAAGAGCTTGTCTAAAAGAAGTATATTTTAATCTCTAAAGGAAGCATTAAAAAAATTCCTGCTATGCCAACAGAAGAAATAGAATAACAAAATTTAATTAATCCAAGTTTAAAAACAGATGAGACAAATAGCAAAGTGGATTGTTTGAACTTAATCATATAAATATCTATATGTGTGAGCATGTGTGCATGTATGTGTGTGTGAGTGTGTGTGTGTGCATACACACTATACAATACACTAGTCACCTGTGGCTACTGTGCACATAAATGATGGTATATTCTGAACATAGTTGTTTAAATACCCACTGAATTTTTTAAAAATGTAAAACAAACCATCAATAACTTTACACTGAATGCATGCTGAAATGATAAAGAATACTAGGTCAAAATACATTATAAAAATGTGAACTGCTTTTTTCACATCTTTGAAATTGCTTCAAAATTTAAAGTATTTCAATCTCCCTAATAATAGAACTTCCAACTGATAAGCAAAATAGGGGCTATAGCTCAGTGCTTTATCTTATCTACCATGTGTGAGGCCCAGAAATCAGTATCATGCACAAAAGAAAGGGAAGGGGGGAGAACATACAGTTCTGTAACCACAGTTTGAGACTTTAACACATATCCTTCAGGTACTTGAGAAAAATCAGCACAAGGAAATGGGGAATGCAGTAAATGAAGCTGGCCTGATGACTTAACCTCAGGCACCACACCCATCAGTACAGTGCACATACTCTTTTTTTTAAATATTTACTTATTTATTATACAATATTATGTCAGTGTATATGCCTGCAGGCCAGAAGAGGGCACCAGACCCCATTACAGATGGTTGTGAGCTACCATGTGGTTGCTGGGAATTGAACTCAGGACCTTTGGAAGAGCAGGCTAAGCTCTTAACCTCTGAGCCATCTCTCCAGCCCACATACTCTTTTTAAGTACTCTTGTTATCAGGACAGAGTGTATGGTGGTGCATGATTGTAGTTTAAGAGACTGAAGCTGCAGAATGTACTGCTGACCAGCATAATTATCAGAAGGTGACAAAGAGGGTCCTAGTTCCATGCATGACACAGTAAGCACACGCCTCCTGTATCTACCATTGAATTCAGATAACAAAAATGACCAGAACACATGGAACAGCTATTAGAGGCCTCTGAAAAGTAAATAGTAGCAAGTGGGTGGGGAAGAGGACCTTAACATAGTACTGAACCAACAATGAATTTACCTTTTTATTATTCCTCCAATATCCACCAGCCGGAACTGCAGCCTGAAACCCAAAAGTGAGCATCAGTGTAGGTACAGAGCTCCAGAAAAAGCCTAATTCTAGTTCAAGTTCTGTAGTGTATCCTGAGAGAATTAAAAATCTCACATTTCTCTTTAAATTCTAAGCAATCTCTAAGCAATCCCATGATAAAAGTCAAAGAAACAGTGACCCACAGGAACACAGAACTATGAAAGAGGCCCACTCCTTTGACCAGAAGGGAGAGGAAAAGCTTCACTGCTTCAAAAACCACCCCAACCCCTGCCCCTTATCCCTTTCATCATTTACTCCCACATGAATTATTAACATTTTTCAGACTTAAATAAAGCCCTGCCTTTCTAGATACAGGACTGAAATAAGTAACCCTAAGAAAACTAGACAGTACCAATACTCAGACTGCGGAGAAGACTCCAGGAAAGCAATCCCGTGAAGGTCTACTGAACTCCAGTGTTTACCCCACGCTGCGTGTGGGTAGATATAACAAACAAGCAAGCTAGACTCTCAGAACTAAACTGTAACACAGTCCACCAACCAGATCCCAGGGCAGCCACGAGCATTAGCAACAGACACAGACCTCAATGCTGACTGCAGAGGCTTGCTTAAAGCTGGGATAAGATGGTGGACCCACAAACTCACAGTTCTCTTCTCATATCCTCCCCTAAGCTCTGAGATTACAGGTGTGCACCTGTAGGTGATACACTATGGGCATCAGGAAATAGAACCATTTTTATGAAATTAGAATAAAATGCAGATCCTTTTAAGTGGTGGTAGCAGTGCACACCTTTAATCCCAGCACTTGGGGCAGAGGCAGGTGAATCTCGAGTTCAAGACCTACAAATCAAATTCCAGGACAGCCAGGGCGATACAGAGTAAACCTGTCTCAAAAAACATATATATGACAATCCAGATATGCATACCAAAAAGGTAAAAATTTCAACTTCTGTCAGCCAAAACCGAAATGACAGAAATGCTGGAACTGTGAAAACTTTAATATAGCTAGAATGAAAATGCTCCAATAACTAAGGCTAAACACTCTTGAAATAAAAAGTACTAACAAAGAAGCAAATGCAAGTGTTAGAATTGAAAATAAGTAGAGCTTTAAAATTCGTTGAATGAACTCAATAGCAGCAGAATAAAGATTACAAACCAATATCTCATATGAACATACAAGCAGCATTCTCAACAACAAAATACTGACAAAATCCAGCAACATACAGGCAGAACTATAAACCATGCCCAAGTGAGATCTATCCTACATTTGGAAAAAAATCATTGTCTTGGGATCTAAAGATAATTGATACCTGGGTCTACTCCTCATGGGGTCTAACTGTACATCTTCCCTTTAGTTCCATGAACAATCTCTGTATCTTTTAAGAGTTGCCCATCCTTAAAGGGAGAATTAGGCAACTTGACATTTGAAATCAGAACCAATTGATAATGACACATAATTCCAAAGAGTTTATAATCTAGTAAAAAACATGAAATTTAAAAGTTTAATTTAACATTTTAAAAATATTCTTTTTAGGGGCTGGAGAGATGGCTCAGTGGTTAAGAGCATTGCCTGCTCTTCCAAAGGTCCTGAGTTCAATTCCCAGCAACCACATGGTGGCTCACAACCATCTGGAATAAGGTCTGGTGCCCTCTTCTGGCCTGCAGGCATACACACAGATAGACTATTGTATACATAACAAATCAATAAATAAATATTTTAAAAAATATTATTTTTATAAGTGTTTTTTAATGATTTATATATTCTTCTGAGTATGGGTATTTTGCCTGCATGTATGTCTGTGCACCAGATGACTGCTTGGTGTGCAAGTAGGGCAGGAGAGGGCACTGGATCCCTTGGAACTAGAGTTGCAGATGGTTGTGAGCAACAGTGTAGGTGCTGGGAACTAAGCCAAGGTCCTTTGCAAGAGCAGCCAGGGAGTGCTATTGACCTCTGAGCTATCACCCCAGCTCCGAAAAAAACATCATTTTGTTTGTTTGTTCTTTGAAACACAGTTTCTCTACGTTGCTGTTCTGGCTGTCCGGTAACTTGCTATCTCAACCAAGCTGGCCTTGAACTCTAAGAGACCACCTGCACCTGCTTCCAGAATGCTAGTATTTAGGGTGTGTACCCCCACACCTGGCCAGCCCCATCTTAACATTTATAAACACTTACAAATCAATGGGGATGTTCTATTGGGAATTCACCAAGGCCAGCTGGCCTGGGTCTGAAAAGGCCTGGGATGAGGCCAGACTCGCTGAACATAGCTGACAATGGGGACTACTGAGAACTCAAGAACAATGGCAATGGGTCTCTGATCCTACTGCACGTAATGGCTTTGTGGGAGCCTAGGCAGCTTGGATCCTCACCTTACTAGAAATGGATGTAGGTGGGGGTTCCTTGGACTTCCCACAGGGCAGGGAACCCTGATTGCTCTTAGGGCTGAGGAGGGAGGGGGACTTGATTGGGGGAGGGGAAGGGAAATGGGAGGCAGTGGCGGGGAAGAGACGGAGATCTTTAATAAATAAATAAATTTAAAAAAAAAACAAATCACTGGACAACACCATGTGGGTGGCGCACATCTGAGTACAGTACTCTGGGAAGGGAAAGGATTACTGCAGATTCAAGGCCAGTATAGGATACAGAAGAAAAGAAGAGAAGACAGACAGTGGTGCACAAATTAAGATTAAAATATTGCAGGGCGGTAGTGGCACATACCTTTAATCCCAGCACTTAGGAGGCAGAGGCTGGCGGATCTCTGTGAGTTCAAGGCCAGCCTGGTCTACAAGAGCTAGTTCCAAGACAAGCTCCAAAGCTACAGAGAAACCCTGTCTCAAAAAAAAGAAATATTGCTAGCTTGATATGGCCATAAAATTCACCTGCTCGCCAGGCGGTGGTGGCACACGCCTTTAATCCCAGCACTTGGGAGGCAGAGGCAGGCGGATCTCTGTGAGTTCGAGACCAGCCTGGTCTACAAGAGCTAGTTCCAGGACAGGCTCCAAAACCATAGAGAAACCCTGTCTCGAAAAAACAAAAACAAAAAAAAAAATTCACCTGCTCTTATAACCTTGGCAAGCCTTGCTCACTACTCTAGTACACATGGGTTATTGTACAACTGACAGGAAACTTTTTTTTTTTGACACATTCTCATGTACCCAAGGTTAGCCTGGAACTCACTATATAGCCAATGAACTTTGATCCTGCGCACACCTCCCCAGTTTAGGAAAATCTTACAGCAAACTTAGCCAAGTGCCAGATTTAACTTACGTTAATACAAATGAAAACTAAAACACAAGTATTTGGCAATTAGGAAATTAGAAAGTTGATAACAGAAAATTGTTTCTTATTTCATTCTTATGTCTTGCCAGTGGCTTTTAAGATCTTTTGTTTTCTATACTAAAGCAGAACAGTGAAAATGTTTTTATAGAAAGCTGAAAAAAGCTATGTATTAATTTGCTTTGGGTTGTTCTAGTCTCTCTGGTAAAGTCATAATTAGGAAGGCTTTTTAAGGGTTGATTCTAGTCTCACAGGTACAAAGCTCCTCCATATCTGGAAAATCTAAATTCCTATGTGAAGAGGCTGTGTTTTTAAAACATATTATTTACACAATTCACTAGAATGGCTCCTCTGGAAGCTGGGTGGCTCTCTTATGCAATTATGTACTTAGGAACCCTCCCCTACACAGCCGTGGAAATTCAAGTAAGAATAATTTACTGGGTACGCACAGTTATTAGAATTTTAAAGCATTTTTTTGTTCAAAATTCTAGTTTATCAGACAGTTATATTTGACTAAATGTGTCCTTAATCAATAATAATGAGCAATGTTTTAGGAGGTAGCCAGGCTTGAACTGTGATGTTAAAGGAATCTTGGGGGCTGCTACCCTCCCTCCTGTTAAAGGCTCTCCCTCCCTTTCTACCCGCCAAGCTTTGCGGTGAAATTAACAACTAAGATTCTAAACATCTGTATTAGAATACTGACTTCAATTACAGATGCAGAACTTTATCTGTAAAGAACTGTTAGGAACATTTTAACAGTGAGGAAGCTGGGAGCACACAAATTAAGACTGTTGAATTTGAAAGAATAAAATAACTTTGTATATACACACACACACACACACACACACACACACACACACGTCAAGTAAAGGGCAAGGAAGGTACTTTTGTAGTGGTATCGATGACTGCAGACTCAGAGTTGAAAAAGAGGGTCATAGAAGGCTTCTATGACAACCCCAACCCAAAAAAGTAACAGCCTAGACAGAAAGCCATTAAAGACAACTCTTACAAACTGCCATAATAATGCTGACGTGTAGCTCTCCACAGCGGAGGGCTTTGGGCGGAGGTGGGGGTGGGGAAAGACTCAGTCTTCCTTAGTGGGCTGGCTACTGGGAGTCTGACCATGCTCCAGTATTTGGGCAACACAGATTGGACTCCCCGCTCCCTGATCCTTTTCCTCTTCTCTTTCTTTTGATGGGAGTAGTTCACAAGGGTGTGGGGCAGACCTGGGAGGAATGGGAAGTCAGTGTGATTTGGGTACAATCCTATTACAATAAGCTCCAAAGAACTGTCCAGATTCTTTTATTACCTTAGAATTTACTGCATTAAATACTATTTTTAATAACTGGGCTACCAGTTGAAGCTTTTAGTAATGTAGAATTGGCCTATCTGCATGTTTCCAATGGCCACCTTCCCATGATGGGCTTACATCCTGATGCAGAGTTGTTGCCATCACCCCACAAAGGGGCACCATGTTAATAAAGCACGTACTGAGGCCTGGCTATCTACCATATCAGACTCTATCTACCCCACCAGGGAAGGGCAGTGAAAAGAACCACAGTAAGATCCCTCGAGTGACGCTTAGGAGCAACTCCTCCACAGATGAGCTGGGGAAGCTCAAACAGCGCAGTCTGTGGGTTTCCTCTAAGGAGGACGGCTCCTCATGAAAGGATCACCCGGTACCAAACAGGATTTCAATGACTGCAAACCAAGCCTCCCACCTCTCTCGGGTACTCCTTAACTTTTGTGGAAGAGATAAAGAAAATTACCTCCTCATTAGAAAGAAAATAAATGGCTACATAAATAAAGACAACCATACTGCACCTGATTTCCTGGGTACCACAGAGAAAAGTAACTCATTCTCAGCAGCGTTTACTCCACTATTTGCAAACAACTGGCTGACTGGCAGCTACAACATAGAAAATAAATAAGCACTTCAAAGACCAAGTGTCATGTTCCCCGGTAAGTAACAAATATGAGCATTACCCACCCTCCCCACCCAGGGTGTGGAATTTAGCAGGAGAATAGATTTATTGGCTATCTGATTGCTTGATGTGTTGTGAGAATGTTTTCTGTGATGCTGTGGTTATTACTGAGGTTAGATAAGAAAATCTCCCCTCTCTCAGGACGCTAGTATTCAAAGTTACATATTCATAAGGAGACAAAATGAGTATTTCTGAAGCAAGTGAGATGTGACAACAAAGAGAACTGGAGAGTGACGAGTACACCTAGAATCTTCCTTCAAGGAAAACAAAGAACACGATCTTCCAACTCAGCTTATCATAAGCCAAGATGCAAACCAGTACATCTCAAATGCACACCCTGGTATCACCCACTTTCAGAAAAGCAACTTAACCTGCATCTGATGCTAATATGAAATCTTTTTTACACCTTCCCCTTATCCCCAAGACAGGGTTTCTCTGTGTAATAATCCTGGCTGTCCTGAAACCAGTCCCAAGGGCTGGGATTAAAGGTGTGCGCCACCACTGCCTGGCAATATGAAATCTTTTTATAGGTTTATAAATCAGCTTTAAAAGCTTAGACTTTCCCAGCACTCGGGAGGCAGAGGCAGGAGGATCTCTGTGAGTTCGAGACCAGCCTGGTCTACAGAGCTAGTTCCAGGACAGGCTCCAAAGCCACAGAGAAACCCTGTCTTGAAAAACTAAAATAAATAAATAAAAAAGCTTAGACTTGCCCAAAAGAGAGAAATCATACCTTAGTTCTAGAAACCTAGCCAATTCCCCAACACGAGTGAAGCCTTGGATCTTGGAGGAGTATCAACAACTGCCACTTTACTAAACCAGTATAATCCCTAACTACATTCTAAATATTTGTCCTTAGACCCACGTAAGTCTAGTCTTCACCCTTCACCAAGGAAACTTCTCTATGCAACAGATGGAGACCATTAACAGAAAACTATAACCCATGAATTGCAGAGTTGTACAGTCCAATCTCAACTGAAACACCTACAATGGAGCTCCTGCAACTTAGGCTCAGGCATCACTAAGAGCTGTCAAAAAGACTAAAGAGCCAAAGAAGATGAGTTTGCTGAAAGGTTGTGAATCCTAGTCATTTCTGAAGCTAAAGCCATGAAGTCTCGCCAAGATGGCTGTGCATATATAACCTGAACAAGGAACACACTAATAGACATGTTAACACAGATGGGGAAAGCTCAAAAGGCCTCAACCCTTCACAAAGAACTTACAGGGAAAAAAAGGAGTGTTGAGATCAGGACAGACAATCTTTCCCAGGCAAGAGAACAACAATTGGTTATCCCATACCAAACGGTCAGCCTTGAAAACATACATGAACAGGACTGGGCTCCTGGGCAGAGATCAGTCAAGTGACATGACCTCTAAGTATATCGGAATCCCTAAGCCACTGTATCTGGTTCGCTTTCAGTGAGAACAGGAATGTGAGGAAGATCACCTGGAGACAAGAGTCACAGGGGAACTCCATGAGCAGAAGCAGGTAAGAGGGAGCACCGCCAAGGGAACAGCCTGAGCCAGAGACCTCTGCAGGAGCAGGCCAAAGCCAGGGACATCCACAGAAACAGGTCCGAGCTACCCTCCTCCACCAGAGAAGGCCTGAGCCAGCAACCTCCACAGGAGCAAGTACAAAGGAAGAGACCACTGAGGGAGCAGGCCCAAGCCAGAGACCTCTGCAGGACAAGGCCAGAGTCAGGGTCCTCTGAGGGAGCAGGCCGGAGCCAATGGTCTCTGCAGGAACAGGTATGAGGGAATGACCACCAAGAGAGCTGGCCTGAACCAGAGACCTCTGTAGGACCCGGTCCAAGAAAGGGACCACTGTGGGAACAGGCCCAAGCCAGGGACATCCGGCAGAACAGGCCCGAGCCAGCCACCTCTGCCAGAGAAGGCCTGAGCCAGCAACCTCTGCTGGAGCGTGCTTGAGGCAGTGACCTCCACAGGAGCAGGTACAAGGGAGTAACCATCGAGGGAGCAGGCCTGAGTCAAAGACTTCTGTAAGACCTGGTCCGAGCCAGGGACCTCAGTAAAAACAGGCTGAGCCAGCTACCACTGTGGGAGCAGGCCTGAACGACTTCTCCAGGATTGCAGAGCGATCTCTGGGAGTGCCAAGCAATGAGCAATCTCCAGGAACACCTAGTGACCAACAGAGTGACTGGAACTGTAGCACTGACTGCACCACAAGGAGCAACCATCTGAGCCTACTGGCACCTGGAAGACTGATCACCAGAGAGAGCCCCAACTACACCAATCAGAGAAAAAGATGGGTATACAGCATAAGACCATACCCAATACCACAAAGAACACACGACACCAACAAAAACTAGTGGCTCTAAAACAGCAAGACCTAAACACTCCAATATAGATGAAGCAGAAGAAAATGACCTAAAAAATAACTTTAGGAGAATGTTTGAAGCCCTTAAAGAAGAAATGAAAAACTCCCTCAAAGAAATGGGGGAAAAGACAAACAAAAAATTGGAAGAAATCAAGAAATCCCTTAAAGAAAAAGCAATCGAACAGATGAAGGAAACAATTCGAGATTTGACAACCAAAGCAGAGACAATTAAGAAAACACAAACTGAGGGAATTCTGGAAATGGTAATTATGAGAAAACGATCAGGAACCACAAATGCAAACATAAGCAGCAGAATGCAAGAGATGGAAGGGAGAATCTCGAGTGCTGACGATACAATAGAGGAAATAGACTCATCAAAGAAAACATTAAATCTAACAAAAGCTTAACACAAAATATCCAGGAAATATGGGACACAATGAAAAGACTAAACCTAAAAATAATAGGGATAGAAGAAGTCCAACTCAAAAGCACCGAAAATATATTCAATAAAATCACAGAAGAAAACTTTCCCAACCTAAAGAAAGACATGCATATGAAGATACAAGAAGCTTACAGAACAACAAAAAGTCTCTTCACCACAGAATAAAGAAAGAATATTAAGAGCTACAAAGGAAAAAGGCCAAGTAACATATAAAGGCAGACCTATCAGAATAACACCTGTATTCTCAGTGGAAACAATGAAAGCCAGAAGGTCCTAGTTAAGCGTTATGCAGACATTAGGAGACCACGGATGACAGCCCAGACTACTATTCCTAGCAAAACTTTCCATCACCTGAGACGGAAAAAACAAGATATTCCATGACAGAATCAGACAACCAATACCTAGCCACGAACCCAGCCCTACACAAAGTACTAGAAGGAAAACTCCAACCCAAGGACGTTAGCTACATCCACAAAAACACAGACAATAGATGATCACACCGCAGCAAATCCCAAAGGCAGCAATAACATCATCAACAACAAAAACAAAAATGACAGGAACTAGCAATCACTAGTCATTAATATCCCTTAATATAAATGGACTCAAGTTACCTATAAAAAGGAACAGGCTAACAGACTGGATACGATGACAGAATCCATTCTTCTGCTGCATACAAGAAACAAACCTCAACCTCAAAGACAGACATAGCCTCCGAGTAAAGGGTTAGGAAAAAATTTTCCAATGAAATGGACCTAAGAAACAAGCTGGGGTAGCTATCCTAACATCTAACACAATATAGTCTTCAAAATAAAATCAATCAAAAGAAACAAAGAAGGACATTTTAACCTAGTCACAGGAAAAATTCATCAAGAGGAAATCCCAATACTGAAAGTCTATGCCCCAAATATAGGGGCACCCTCATATATAAAAGAAACATTCCTAAAGCTTAAATCATACATTAACCCACACACACACACACACACACACACACAAAATAGTGGAAGAGTTCAAGACCCATTCTCACCACTGGACAGGTCTGCCAGACAGAAAATTAACAAGAGAAATAAGGAAACTAACATGTTATGACTCAAATGGACTTAACAGACATCTATAGAACATTCCATTCAAACATAAAAGAATATACCTTCTTCTCAGCACCTCATGGAACCTTCCTGAAAACCGACTACATACTGGGTAACAAAGCAAACCTCTAAAGATACAAAAAAAAAAAAAAAAAAAGAATAACCCCATGTATCTTATCAGATCTCCATGGCTTAAAATTAGAATTCAACAGCAACACTAATTTCAGAAAGCCCACAAACACATAGAAATTAAACTATAGTCACCTGAATCATCAATGGGTCAAAACTTCCTAAAATTCAATGAAAATGACCACATAACTAACATACACAAATTTATGGGACACAATGAAAGCAGTGTTAAGAAGAAAGTTCATAGCACAAAATGCCTACATAAAGAAGCTGGAAAAATTCCACACTAGTGAGTTAGAACACCTGAAAACTCTAAAACAAAAAGAAGCAGATTCACCCAGGAAGACTAGATGGCAGGAAATAATCAAATTGAGAGCTGAAATCAGCAAAATAGAAACAAAAAAAAATAATATACAAAGAATCAATGAGACAAAGAGTTGAGAAAAATCAACAAAATAGACAAACCTTTATCCAAACTAACCATAAGACAGAGAGAATACTCAAATTAACAAAATCAGAAATGAAAAGAGACATAACAACAGACACAGGAAATCCAGAGAATCATCAGGTCATATTTCAAAAACCTGTACTCCACAAAATTGGAAAACTTAAAGGAAATGGACAATTTTCTGGATAAATATCACTTACCAAATTTGAATCAAGATCAGATAAGCAAATTAAATAGGTCTATAACTGCTAAAGAAATAGAAACAGTCATGAAAAGTCTCCCAACCAAAAAAAAAAAAAAAAGCCCAGAGCCAGATGGTTTCAACACAGAATTCTACAAGATTTTCAAATAAGAACTAATACCAATACTCCTCAAATTGTTTCATACAATAGAAACAGAAGGAACACTGTCAAACTTTTTATGAAGCTACAATTACCCTGATACTCAAACCACACAAAGACATTACTAAGAAAGAGAATTACAGACCATTATCACTCATGAACATTGATGCAAAAATACTTAATAAAATACTGTCAAACTGAATCCAAGAACACATGAGAAAAATCATCCACAATGATCAAGTTGGCTTCATCTCAGAGATGCAGGGATGGTTCAACATATGAAAATTTGACAATGTAACCCACCATATAAACAAACTGAATGAAAAAAAACCACATGAGCTATTAGATGCTGTAAAAGCCTTCAACAAAATACAACATTCCTTCATGATAAAGGTCTTGGAGAGAGCAGGGTTACAATAGACACAATAAAGCAATATACAGCAAGCCAACAGCCAACATCAAACTAAATGGAGAGAAACCTCCCCACTGATATCAGGAACAAGACAAGGTTGTTCTAGCTAGAACAATAAGACAACCAAAGGAGATCAAAGGGATACAAATCGGAAAAGAAGTCAAGCTCTATTTGCTGATGATATGATAGTTTACATTAAGTGACCCCAAAAATTCTACCAAGGAACTTCTACAACTCATACACACCTTCAGTAATAAAGCAGAATACAAGAATAACTCAAAAAGGAAAAAATCAGTAGCCCTCCTTTACAGAGATGACAAGTAGGCTGAGAAAGAAATCGGAGAAACATCACCCTTTACAACAGCCACAAATAACAAATTATCTTGAAGTAATTCTAACCAAACAAGTTGTAGACCTGTATGACAAGAACTTTAAATCTTTGAAGAAAGAGGGTGAAGACACCAGAAAATGGAAAGATATCCCATGCTCTTGCATAGGTAGAATTAACATAGTAAAACATGGCAATCTTACCAAAAGCAATCTACAGATTCAATGCAATACCCATCAAAATCCCAGCAAAATTCTTCACAGACCTTGAAAGAACAATACTCAACTTCACAAGGAAAAGCAAAAAACCCAGGATAGACAAAACAATCCTGTACAATAAAGGAACTTCTGGAGGCATCAAAATCCCTGACTTCAAACTCTACTACAGAGCTATAGTACTGAAAACAGCCTGATATTGGCATAAGAACAGACAGGAGGACTAATGGAACCGAATCGAAGACCCAGGTATCAATCCACACATCTACGAACACCTGATTTTTTACAAAGACGCAAAAAAATATGAAGTGGAAAAAAGAAAGCATATTCAACAAATGGTGTTGGCATAACTGGGCATCAACATGTAGAAGAATTAAAATAGACCCATATCTATTGCCATGCACAAAACTCAAGTTCAAATGGATCAATGACCTCAACATAAAACCAACCACACTGAACCTCATAGAAAGTGGGAAGTACACTGAACACATTGGCGCAGGAGACCACTTCTTAAAAATAACCCAAGTAGCACAGACACTGAAACAATTAATGAATGGGACCTCCTGAAACTGAGAAACTTCTTTAAAGCAAAGGACACAGTCAACAAGACAAAACAACAGCCTACAGAATGGAAAAAGATCTTCAACCCCCCATCAGACAGAGAGCTGATCCCCAAAATATACAAAGAACTCAAGAAATAAATAATTCAATTTAAAAAATGGGTACAAAACTAAACCGAGAACTCTTAACAGAGGAATATAAAATGGCTGAAAGACACTTAAGGAAATGCTCAACATCCTTAGCCATCAGAGAAATGCAAATCAAAATATCACTGAGATTCCATCTTACAACTTTAAGAATGGCCAAGATCGGGGGCTGGAGAGATGGATCAGAGGTTAAGAGCATTGCCTGCTCTTCCAAAGGTCCTCAATTCCCAGCAACCACATGGTGGCTCACAACCATCTGTAATGGGGTCTGGTGCCCTCTTCTGGCCTGCAGGCATACACACAGACAGAATATCGTATACATAATAAATAAATAAATAAACAAACAAACAAACAAACAAACATTAAAAAAAAGAATGGCCAAGATCAAAAACACTGATGAGAGCTTATGTTGGAGAAAATGTGGAATAAAGGAAATACTCCTCCGTTGCTGGTAGGAGTGCAAACTGGTACAGCCCCTTTAGGATATCATTCAAATGATTTCTCAGAAAATTAGGAAACAGCCTACCTCAAGATCCAGCAATACCACTTTTGGGTATATACCCAAAGGATGCTCAAACATACCACAAGGACCTGTGCTCAACTGTGTTCATAGCAGCATTGTTTGTCATAGCCAGAACTTGGAAACAACCTAAATGCCCCTCTACCAAAGAACGGATAAGGAAAATGTGGTACATTTACACAATAGAGTATTACACAGAAGAAAAAATAAAGTCATATTGAAATTTGCGGGCAAAATTGGATGGATCTAGAAAACATCATATTGAATGAGGTAACCCATACCCAGAAAGACAAATATCATATGTACTCACTCATAAGTGGCTTTTAGACATAAAGCAAAGAAAAACCAGCCCACAATTTACAATCCAGACAACAAAGAGGACCCAAAGAGAGACATTCATGAATCTAATCTACATGAGAAGTAGAAAAGACAAGATCTCCTGAGTAAATTGAGAGCATGGGGACCATGGCAGAGGGTTGAAGGGGAGGGGAGATGAAGGGAGCGGAGAAAAATATATAGCTCAATAAAAACAATTTAAAAGAAAACATACATGAACAAGATATATTTATGTATTTAGGAATATATACACATACAAACCCGGTCATACACACATGTAACAACTTTTTTAAAAAGGCCATGGATTTCAAGGTTGTCAGGTGTAAGCCTTTATTAACAGCACAACAATCAGGAAGCAAAAGCAGGCAGATCTGTAAGTGAGAGCCATACTAAGCTCCAGGCCAGCCAGGACTGGGAAAGAGAAGGGGGAAGGAGGACAGAGAGAGGAGAGAGAAAAGGTCAGTCTCAGTTAAAGAGTGGATTCAAGAACAACCTAGGCTATGTGAGACTGTCTAATAAGTAAGTAAATAATTCAAAGCTCAGTGTGTTGGTGTACTTACAGGACACACGCAGAAGGATAAGTGCAAGCCCAAGGCTAGTTTGGTATACACGGAAAATTCCAGGTGAGCCAGAGCTATGTAATCTTTCCTGACCGATTAATTAATTAAAAAATAAAACCAACAACATCAGAAACACCACACGCACACAGGATATAAATATTTCTCTCTCTTGGGAAGCCTGTACCCATGTTTTGCGAATGTATTATCCTTTTTCAGAGAAGAAGAGAGAAGAGGGAGAGAGGGAGGAAAGAGAAAGAGAGAACATGCACACAAGCATCTGCTCTTAAATATGAAGCATGCACGATCCTTTATCTCTATCTTTGCTTCAACAACCACA
This sequence comes from Microtus ochrogaster, assembly GCF_000317375.1. Taxonomy (NCBI): domain Eukaryota; kingdom Metazoa; phylum Chordata; class Mammalia; order Rodentia; family Cricetidae; genus Microtus; species Microtus ochrogaster. The sequence goes on along the minus strand of NC_022015.1, from coordinate 73,000,190 downwards.
AAGAGTATAGACGTAACCCTGTACTCAGGGTAAAAGGAACAACAGTAGAGTATGCAGCTCCAGCTCAGATAATATCCAGTTATTTGCAATGAAATCTGGATGAAAATACAAGCATCTAGATGTGAATTTTTAGAAAAATAATCTGCAGTTTTATGGATATTTACAGTATGTGTCCGTACCTAGTCTTGCAGAACTCTATCTTCCTCCATCTCATTTGTATTATAAACTGCTATTAAAGCACTTTAAAACACTGTAACGGGGAGACTTTGTACATAGTACCTTTGAAGCAGCGATCAATACTCTAATACAGAGATGCCAATTCCATTACCACAGAAACCTGTGCAAGCAGTCAGCTGCCGAACAAAGAACCCAGCTTTTCATCAGGTTTATTCCTAACACGTCTCCACTCTGGTGGATAAGGATTTTACTTTGATGCATAAACAGAAGTTGTGAAAGAAATAATGGCATTTAAAATAACACTTCTTTGGTTACACTGAAAGACAGAGCTAAAACTAATTTTTTTTACACTTATAAGATGCTTATCCTTTACCATCAAATCCATCTACTCATATACAATCAAAATGCTGTACCTAATGTTTTATAAACTGCTATGGCCTTAGATGTTTGCGTTACAGTTCACCATTTATGACTAAAATGTTACAGCAAGAAAGTATGGAAAAGAATGAAAATTAAGCACTAGCTGAGAAATGAAGAAAATGGGAAAAAACTGGAGAAAAATATTTTAAAATCATTTTAGGAACAAAAATTTCTAACTTTGATTTCCTTTTAAATTTGCCAATAAGAAAAAACAATGACTTATTCACAGTCTTTTCATACCACTTATTACATGCAGCTTTCCCTCGTGCCATTTTTATGATCTGAGACAACACCGTTGAAATATAATCAAAAGGAATCAAGAGCAGTCTGTATACAATGGTACTAGCAACTTGGGGCACCTGATTTAACTTGTGTCTAAAACAATTTCCCCATCTTTTCTTTCATGACTTATTTTTAACAGACTAAAGCTGTGATATATCCTTTCTCAACCAGCCTTAATCATTTTCACAACTACAGTTACTATGACAACAGGATGCAACTTATCTGTGCTGTTTTCATTTCCCCTATTTGAGTTGTCTTAACACAATCGTTCTGTTTTTCTCCAATATGTAACAACTTTGTTTTAGGATTGAGGTCTTAAGGACATTGGATTTCCCTATAGAGAAAGCAAATAAATTAAAATAGCACTAAATTTTAAAATCTTGATGGATGAGTTACTTTCACAAGTACTTTCATTATATTAAAATAAAAAGCATCAAGCTAGGTGGTGGTGGTGTATACCTTTAAACTCAGCACTTGGGAGGCAGAGGCAGAAGGGTCTCTAAGTTCGAGGCCAGCCTGGTCCACAGAGAGAGTTCCAGGACAGCTAGGGCTACACAAAGAAACCCTGCCTCAAGAAACAAACAAATCATCTCTAGGCTGGAGAGATAACTCAGTAGTTAAGAGCACTGGCTGCTCTTCCAGCACATACATGGAAGTTAACTTTGTGTAACTAGTTCTATGGGATCCAACGCCCTCTTCTGGCCTCTATGGACACCGCATGCATATGGTACAATGACATACATGTAGGCTAAACACCCACACACATAAAATAAATCTAATTTTTAAAAACAAAGTTTAAATAAAATATCTTTAAGTTAAAACTAAATAAGCAGCATTAACAACTATCTTATTAAACCTAGCTACAGTTAACAGTGACTAATTTTGGTACATAGTTCTCCAACCAAAACATAGCCAACACCATTACAATAATGAGCTATGAGCAAGTGTCCAATACCTGTCCCAAGTAAAAGAATTATGAATAAATACAGTTAAAGGGCTGAAGAGTTGATTTGCAGTTACAAGTTCCAAAGGAAAGCCAAGCATGGTGGTGTACAACTTTAATCCCAGAACTTTGAGTTTAAACCCAGCCTGGTCTACAGAGTGAATTCCAGGACAGCCGAGGCTACACAGAGAAACCCTGTCTGGAAAAACCAAAATGGGGGAGGGGGTGACAGAGTTCCAGGGGAGCTGACAGCTTTCTTCTGACTTCTTCAGGCAACAGGAATAATGCACAAGCTGCAGATATATACATGCAAATAAAACACTTATACCCATTTTTTAAAAAGGCTAAAAACACTAAAAATAAATAAATACAGTTCCAAACCCTTTGCTGAGTTAGTCCAATTTCACTTGTTCTAAGTGACACAGAAACAGCAGTAGGCTTTTTACTTGCTAACCACCATTTAATGTCACATTCAAGTTTTCTTATGATAGAACCACCCTAAAGAAATTCAGTTTAAATACCTTAACAGCATGAGAAAAACTCAGCAAAAAGTCAAAGAAAAGGCAATTATTGTTCAAAATTGGCAACATAAAAATATAAAAGTATTTTGGACCTGACAAGATGGCTCGGAAAATAAAGATGCTCACTGCCAAGCAAGCAAACTTAATTTGATCCCCAATTCTCACATGGTGGCAGGAGAGAACCAACCCTTCCAGTTCTCTTCTGGCCTCCACATGCAACCTCATGCCTCCATATGTGTGCACACACAGAAGAAAAAAATGAAGGAAGGAGGGGGATGAGAGAGGAAGAAAGGGAGATAAGAGAACAAAGGAAATCTTTTTAAAAAGGTCTTCATGAGTATCTTCAATCACTAAATTCAGATCCCTTATCAACTTACAGAGATGAAGCCCCTCATCAGTCCTGTAAAAAGCCATGAATATATACAGAGTTACTGTTTACAGATAAAACAGAAACAGTACTCCTACTTAAGGATAAAATATTCAAATGCTACTAAATTTCCCATTACTTCCCTGCAGGCATTGAGAAGATTATTTATAATATTGTACTATTTTGCTCAAGACAATTTTCACATATTAACAAGACACATTTTAATTTTAATCACAGCTTATATAATTTAATAAAGTTTGTAGAATGCAATGAACTGAAAATCATAATTTACTTAACCAAACCTGAAAATGAAGAACAAATTTAAGGTTTTTCATAGCAATCATTTCATCAAGTTCATTTGCTATTGTTTATTTGCTTGGTTGGATTGTATTTTTTTGTTTTTTTTAAGACACTGATGGAGGAAGGTCATTGGTTGATTAAATAAAGAAGCTGCTTGCCCTGATAGGTTAGAACATAGGTGGGAGGAAGAGGAAGTGAGCTCAGAGACTCGACAGCTCTCCTCTCGGGCGCAGACGCCTCAGAGAGACAAGATGCTCCACTCTTGCGGGCAGAGGCGAGAGCTCTGCTCTCTGAGGCACACGCGATGAAGCTCCGACCCAGGATGGACGTAGGCTAGAATCTTCCTGGTAAGCGCACCTTGGGGTGCGACACACATGATTGGAAATGGGTTAGTCCAGGAGCAAGAGTTAGCCTAGAAGAGGCTAGATAGATGGGCCAAGCAGTGCTTAAATGAATACAGTGTCCGTGTAATTATCTCGGGTAAAGCTAACTGGGTGGCGGGACACAGCCCACGGCTCCTATTACTACAAGACACCGTGTGTGTGTGTGTGTGTGTGTGTGTGTGTGTGTGTGTGTGTGTGTGTGTGCGCGTGTGCGTGTGTGTGTGTGTGTGCGCACGCGCACATGCATGTAGGTACCCTTGGTGGCCAAAAGAGGGTACTAGAGGTGGTTCTGAGCCCACTTCCTGGATGCTGGGAATCCACTGAAAGAACAGCAAGTACTTGAGTGGTGGTGGCTCATGACTTTAATCCCAGCACTTGGGAGACAGAAGCAGGTGGATCTCTATGAGTTCAAGGCCAGCCTGGTCTACAAGAGCTAGTTCCAGGACAGCCAGGACTGTTACACAAAGAAACCCTGGCTGTCCTGGCTCATATGCAAGCACCACAAGGGGTGAGAAATCAGCAGGTAGATCCTTGGGACCCAATGACCAATCAGTCTAACTTGAGGTTCATTGAAGACCATGTCTCGAAAAAAATAAAGTGTCAGGCCAGGAATGGGGAGCATGTCTTTAATCCCGGGAGATCTGAGTTTGGGGCCAGCCTACATAGTGACACTGCCAAATAAATTAGTAAGTGTGAAAAAATATAATGGATATCAACAGAGGAAAATATTCAAAGTCAACCTCTGGTCTCCACATGGATTCAAATAAATCATGCACAAATACATACACATACACACACACACACACACACACACATACTACTTAGGATAAGTGCTCAAAATAATTTTCAGATGGATTAGAAGGTTATTTATTTAGATAGCAAGTTCCTTAGTTTCCTTTTTTTGTAGAATTAATAAATCAATGAACATGTCAATTTCTCCATTTTACTACTCTCTGAATCAACTCCAACTAGTCCCTGATGAATAAGGAGTGTTTTGTGAAGCCCGATTTGTGAAAGCTGACACTAAAAAACAAACGCAAGATTTTATTTTGTTTTATCATACCAGTTGACTTGGATAATTTATTAACCTAAATTTAAAAAAACAAACAAAAAACTGTAAGAGCACTACATTTTGGTAGTATTAGGCGTCTTGTTACAAAGATGACCAAACCTTATATACATTCCAAAGTAGTCAATTTCCCAAAAGTAGTTCTCACACTTGAAAATATTTGAGAGGCACTACTTTTCTAACTCAAATCTCTTGCAGAGCTTCAAATGCTGCTGCTTTCCAAGTGGCACCAGCCCTCAGAGTCACACCCATCCTCACAGGCTGTCAACTGATCCCAGCAGCAGCTCCAGTGACCACACAGACAAGAACTAGTCTGCACAAGTGTTTGCCTTGTTAGTTCCTGTTTCTGAGGCAGGGTCTATGAATTTCAGACTGGCCTGCCTCTGCTTATTGAGTGCTGAAATTAAAGGCAAACACTATCAATCTGGCTGAAAGACAAGAATTTGAATTACATGCTGTCTCAAGAAACCCATTTCTATACATACTATTACAGGAAAAACTTCTAAGGTAAAAACATTAAATACAAACAGTAAAATTATAAGCATAATAATTTATATTTATTCCTTTTTACACAAATTATGAAATTATATTTCTAAACTGCCCATGAGACTTAAAGATATAAAACTTGCTTGTTCTAACTAATGTGACCTCCTATAAAGTATGAGGAAACTAGAAACTGTGGACAAGTGTTTACTGCCACCATACAGGAGCTCCAACAAAAAGATCTTAACCTTGGAGCAATTTTTTAAAAAGTTTGAAAGCTGTTTGGATGGAACAAAAAAACTCAGAAACAAGCAAGTGCTAAACACTTAAAAGGGCTAGTAGGGAGAACATCTGGCTTGGTGGCCTCTAATACCTGTAATCTGGGCAAGGAAAATTTCAAGCTTAAGGTCAGCCGGGGCAACATGGTAAGACTTTGTCTCAAGAAACAACAAAAAAGCAAATAAAAGGGCCATCCAGGGGTCTTCTAGGAGTTCTACAATAGGTTGGGGAGTTGGCTCAGCAGTTAAGAGACTTAGATTCCACCCTAGCACCCACATGGCGGCTTATAGACACAGCTCCAATTCCCAAGGATTGGATGTCCTATTGTGACCTCTGCAAGCACCAGGCATACATGTAGTACACATACATACATGCAGCCAAAATACTCATACACATAAAGTAATTATTTTTTTTTAAAAAGAGCTCTACAAAAGATCAGTCTCACTTGTCTTGGAGAATGAAAATACAGGCCTAAGGGGTAGGCAAGAAAAGACCCATTTGCTTAGCAAAAAACCAATGTGACTATGATGACTGTCTCAGTGCAAAAGGAAGGTGCTGGAAAATTCTAAATTCAGATTTTTGAAAGATCACTTTGACAATCCCATTGAGATTAGATTCAAAAACAAAAATTGCCAAGTGGTGGTAATGCATGCCCTTGGGAGATAGAGGCAGGAGGATCTCTGTGAGTCTGAGGCCAGTCTGATGTACAGAGTAAATTCCAGGACAGCCAGACCTACACAGAGAAACCCTGTCTTGAAACACTAAAAACCAAAAGAATAAATATTTTTAAAAACGAAACCACAAAAAAAATCTTAAGGCTTATTAAAGCACAATAAAATAAAAGTTGTATTTTCCACAAAAGTTAATTAAAGCAATCCAAAGAAAAGTCGACAGTGGTGGAATCAGCAATGGCTGACTATGAGACAGCTCTTAGAAAACAAGAGAAGGGACGAGATGTGAGTGAGGAGTTAGGGATACGCCCAGGTTTGAGGCTGTAGTAGATGGACAAATGGAGATATTGTTTTGAGTATCAGACCAGATGACCAGGTGAAGAAATTCAGACTTCGCAATATTCAAGTATGAGGTGATAGCTACAGGTCAGAATACATGGGCTGGAGATCATCAACACATTAAGAGTCATCAAAACAGACGATATTCCAAAGCCAAAGCCCAAAAACAAACAAACAAAAGTCATCATGCAGGACAAAATATATACAGGAAAAAGGGAAAGCTAAGAAATTATCCACACACACAAAAGATCTGTCTAAGGGTCAAATGCTCTTTGAAGTGATATGCTCAGAGGCAGAGATGCAGCTCAGTAGTAAAGTATTTGGCAAGCATGCACTGAGGCCTAGGATTAATCCCCAGCACTGAGTCTGGATCAGTCTGAGTTCAGCAAGAGCTTATGTTAAAAAATAAAGTAGAAAGTGACAAGAGGAAAGACACCAGAGATCATCAGTCTTTGGCATACACAGATACAGACAGACAGACACACACACACACACACACACACACACTTATCATTTTGTCTCAATGCTAGGGGTTCAAGTAAGGGCCTCATACATGTTAAGCAAAAGCTCAACCCTCCTAGCCCAATATTTCATTTTTGAAATTAACTTCTATTTTGGTTTCAATGAATAATTAACAAGTCCTCATTACTGTTTGCTTTTAGGCACTTTTCTTTTTTTGACAAACCATCTCTAAAATTCCTATGAAGAAGCCAGTGGTGGTAGTGCACGCTTTTAATCCCAAAACTCAGGAAGCAGAGGCAGGCAGATCACTGAGTGCAAAGCCAGCCTGGTTTACAGAGCCCAGGACAGCTAGAGCTACACAGAGAAACATTGTCTTGAAAGAAAAAAATTTAAATACCTATAAGTATAAAAATCCACAAGTAGCTAAAAGACAGTATGGCATGCAAAAGCTATGTGAATAAGGCAGTATGCTGCTGATAAGGATAGAGGCCAGTGAGATAGCTCAGTGGGTAAGGATGCTTCAGCTACTCCGAAAAAGCTGGGTTTGATCTCTAAGACCCTCACAGTAGGAAAGAACAAACTAGGGTAAATTGTCTTATGACCGTTATACCTCCATGTGCACAATAAACAAAAATTTTATCTATTTTTCTATATTTATTTATTTAGAGACAGAGTTTCTCTATGTAACAGGTCTGGCTGTCTTATAATTCACTCTGTAGACCAGGCTGGCCTCGAACTCACAGAGACCTGGCAGTCTCTGCTTCCTGAGTGCTGGAGTTAAAGGCATGCATCACCACTGACCAGTTATTTTTAATTCGTAGAGAGAGAAAAAAAAAGATAGCCAGACACAGTACTGTACACCTTTAATCCAAGCACTTGAGGGGGCAGAAACAGGCAGATCTCTGTGAGTTCGAGACCAGCCAGATGTGAGATCCAGGACAAACCAATACACATAAAGACATGACTTATGATGAAGAGAACACTTAAAAAAAAAAAGACAGAAAGATAGCTAGATCCTGGAGGTCACTGAAACCCATATAATGGAATCCCTTCCTCACATCAAATACACACAAATGCTACAAAGATTAAAATTGGAAATGTAAAGAGCAGAGCTATAAAACATCTAGAAACATCTAGTAGGATAAAGGAGGCTATTTTCATAAGCTTCTGGTAGGGAAGACTTTAAGTCACTGCAAGCTAAACACTAAGTTGAAAGACTTCCAGTCAGCTTCACACTTGGGAAATACTGCTCTAAGGCACTCTGTTGTCATCTGTGACCTTGAAAGTTTTCCTGTCTTCATTTACCTTTTTCCACAAAAAGGTATTATTCCATGATACAGTTTACTGGTAACAATGTAAAACTGCTTTCCATGCAGCATGTGTGATTTGTAAGATGAAATTCTAACTAGGTCTTTTGGGCAGGGTGTGCTGCTGATACAAAAATCACAAACTGCCTTTGCTGAATGAGCTAAGTGGGTGGACAGCATTCCCAGTGCTGATACCTAAGAGGATGTAGAAAAGGAGAAGAAGATAAATGTTTCCCAGTCTCCCAGACTCCAGAGTATAAATAACAGAACACGCTGACAGTGTTTAAGGCTGACCTTGATAGAAGAGCTGATTTCAAACACTCCAGATGTAAAGTGCACTCACTGGGGTACACTGACCTTGCTGGGCATCTGTTTGGTCATGCCTTTTCTTTAATAAAACTGATAAAAAGCAGACATATCCTGGAAATATCAGTACGACAAGAATCAAAGGATTTAAGTGTATCTATCCAACATGTTCCTGACAGGTAAAATTCCATCATAGCAGACAGGAATAAATTGTGGCTGCTTGCCTGAGTAGCTAGGGGAATGAGAATATTAAGAACAGGATGTTCTAGTAAGACATTTTTTATAACCACAAGCCAAGTCATCTCTGTACCATTTTCCATAACACTACCAAACAACATACTCGACATTTCATTAGCTTCTCAAAATGACATTTTTATGATGACGCTCAGACCTCATAGTCAAACCCTTATTAAAATAGATATAACTAGTCATACTGAAATGATAATTACTATCAACAAAGGCTTGATAAAAATACATCAAACAGTAATAAAAAGATTAGTGCAGGAGATATTAACCTAGGTTAGCAGATAGGACTCAGGGATTGCCGAATCTCCAGAAATACTGTACAAAAAGTGGTGACTGTGGAGAGGTTCTTGCAGCATATAAAAGATTTTCAGGGCAATCCATGACCACAAAAGTTTAAGAAGCCTTGAATTAGATTGAATCCAGATACCTCAAGTTTATTACCCATGAAAATTTGGTTTCATTTTAGAAAAGATTATCTAAAGCAGGCACACAAAAACTAGACTATGCTTCCTTCTAATTAATTGTAGGTATTCTTGATTCAAAATCAATAAAAGTTAATTGTACTTTAAAATAAAATGCTTAGGGAATGAGGGTATAGTTCTATGGGTTAGCACGCACCTAGCACGTGAAAGATCTTGGGTTCAATCCTCAGCATTCTTTCCATTCCGTGGCATTTAACTAACTAAATATTCAATACCAGTCAGGCATGGTAGCCACGCCTTTAATCCTAGAACTCTGGATGTAGAGGCAGGAGGATCTCTGTGAGTTAAAGGCCAGCCTGGTCTACTTAGCAAGTTACAGGGCAATAAAGTGAGAGTCTGTCTAAAGAAAAAAAAAAACTTAATCCCAAGGAGCAAGAGATAGCTCAACAATTAAGAGCACTTAAGCTGAATTCAGTTCCCAGCGCTCATGTGGATGGCTCACAACCACCTGTGACACAAGCTCTTAGGGATTTGACCTCTTCTGGTCTCTGTAGGTACTTGCACACATATGGTACACTCACACAGAGAAACAAACATATTTATAAATAAAAATGAATCTTAAAAATGCAGTAATAGCCACATGTGGCGGCCCATGCATTTAACTGCAACAGATGCAGATGTATCTCTGAGTTCCAAAGCATGCCTGTTCAACCACTATGTAGCCAGAGCTACATAATGAGACTGTCTGAAAAGAATAAAAGTACTATTTCAATACCATCCTTGCACTTCAAATCTTCTCTACCTTTCCTCAGTTTATCTTCCTGCTCTTTAAGCTTCTCTGTACACTCAAATTTTGACTATACAGTACTTTATTCCTTGGTCAGATCATTTCTTTTTAGGTCTTCCCTATAAGGAATCACTTTTACTAGATCCTGAGTACATTTTCTAATCAACTGGAGACAAGATCTGACTCCTACTGCTAATTAATTTGGGTTGCTAATTTAAGCTCACCAATCCTGGGGCTTTTGAGAAAAAAAAAGCTACACTTTGGCAAAAATCTAGTGACTAATTCACACCCCTACCTCATAAATCTGTAATTAAAAAAAAAAAGACAAAAAACTTACTAATGAGAACTATAATTCATCAACAACTACATATAAGAAACTACAGTTCTGCTGACTGGCAAGTAATTTGTAAGGGCAGATCAGCTTAGCTACATTAAAGAAATATCCATCTGCACGTACTAGCACTAATCAGGGCGTGAAATTAAACTTCTTATTCAAAAAGAAATACCTGCTTCAAGGCTGTGAATTAGTCAGGGAAGCAAATATTAAGGTCATCCTCTTCTCTCTGATGTTTATAGCATTTCTAATAGAGGAAGCAAAAAAGGGCCAATCGGCTGACTTCTATAAAGTGAAAATATCCCAGTGACATGACAAATTTTCCACTTGATTAATCACACAGATGTAACCAAACCAAGCTACTACAGAGTGCAGAGATCACTTACATACTTGGAAAGTCCAAACTGACAACTGTGGATGCCTAGCCAAATCAGTCAAAATAGGGCTCACAGTACAAAGAACCCAACAAATAGTATATGCTATGTGAAGTTTTAAAATAACCTACTGCCATTATTATTATAACACAGCTCATTTTGGGTTACCTGGACTAATGAGATCCTAATTCAGCTAATTTAGCCAGCTGTTAAAAATTTCCCAGAATTTTGCCAAAATCTACTAATACAAACTTCAACTTAATCTAATATACTATAGTCCCACTACTCTGGTAGTCAGGGAGGGGGAAAAATCCCAAAATCACATACTATAAGCAAAGCATTGACTTAACAGAGCTATAGAAGCCACAGAGGTTCTTAAAGTGTAGTCCCTAGCCAGCAGCAGCACCAGGAAAGTGATATAGGCAGACCCACAGAATGGACAAGTGCAAGAGACACCCACAGCTCTCCAGGCAACAGTAATTCATTCCTTAAAATTTAGTCTTCTTTAAAGGAGCCTAAGTAATGCTTTGTTTTTTGTTTTTGTTACTGTTTATGAGACAGGTTCTTACTAGGACTGAAGCCCCAACTAGTTTTGAATTTGCAATCCTCCTGCCTTAGTTTCCAGAGTGTTGTGATTATAAGCACACCACCACACCTGCCTTACTAATACCATCATTAAAGATGAAGATCTAAAGGTGATGAGATAGGTCAACAGGTAAAGATGCTTGCCACTAAGCCTAACCACCTGAGTCTGATCTCAGGGTTCCACATGACAGAAAGAGCCACGGTACACGTATGCACACACTCATATACACACAATAAATGTAATTTTAGAAACTTATTGGGAGTAGTGGCTCATACCTGCAATCCCAGAACTGAGAAAGAAAGCAGAGGCAGAAATGTCCCCTACATGTTCCAGAGCAGTCAGCACTGTATAGTAATTCTCTCTCTCCTCTCTCCTCTCTCTCTCTCTCTCTCTCTCTCTCTCTCTCTCTCTCTCTCTCTCTCTTAAATGCATGATAATAAACAATTATCAAGCATTTGCAGGACATAGTGATTCATGTCTATAATTCTAGCTGGAGCAAGAGAACAGTTTGAGTTCAGGGTCAACCTGGACTACAAAGTGGGTTCCAGGGCAGCTTGGACTACAGAGTACAACTCTATATTTAAAAAGCAAAAAAAAACAAGCATGTAACATGTCAAGCATGATGCAAAATTAAATTTTAAGGCTGCCAAACTGGCTCTGAAGGTACAAGTACCTGCTAAGCAAGCCTGATGACCTGGGTTCCATCCCTAGAACCCACATTAAGATGGAAAGAGAACAAACTATACAAGACAATCCCCTAACATTCATACATACTTTGTGGCACCCACACACCAGCCCATAATAAATGTGGGCTGGAGAGAAGACTCAGTGGTTAAGAGTACTGATTGCTCTTCCAAAGGACCCAGGTTTCATTCCCATCACCTATGTGGCAGCTCACAACTGTACCATTCATGTTAGGTACCAAGTAAGCAAAGGGTGACCTGTGAGACGGATTGTGGGTAAAAGCACTTGATAAACCAACCTGATCTGAGGGTGATCCCAAGAATCCACCCACATAAAAAACATGATATAACAGCGTGCTCCCAGCCAGCCAGCCTGGAGCAGGGAAGCACAGCAGAGGAACAAAAGAGACTGCCCTAATGTGGCAGGAGACAATGAAGGGACTACCACAAGTAGTCCTCTGATCTCACACACATGAAACACGACTCGAAGACATACATCACGCACACATATACGTGCATATGTACATATACACAATTTTTTTTTAATTAAGAAAGGTCAGCAGCACCTACTTGTAATCCCAGGACTAGAGGGTAGAGGTAGGAGGAACAGGAGTTCTATACATAGGAAAACTCAGGCCTTTTAGTTGAGAGACAGAGACAGACTGACAACAACAAAAGACCAAGAGATTCAGCTTACCTGGGTCAGCAAGATAAGAAAGTCCATTTTAACCCTATAAGGAAAATAACTTTGAAACAAATAATCATTTCTCTACTATGTTTCTGCTTCCTTCAGCCTTTTTTTCCCCTATAAAAATCAGGCTTCCTTACTCAGCTCATCAGAACACTCAGTCTCTTTTTATAGAATACTGGTGTCCAATTCCAGAATCACCAACGAAAGTCAATTAAGGTTTTTAAGTTAGAGCCAGAGGATGGCTCAATTATTCAAAATACTTTTGTTCTTCCAGAGGACCTGAGTTTGGTTCCCAGCACACATGTGCAGCAACTCACAACCAGCTCTAATTCCAACACTATCTTTAGCCTCCACAACCACCTCACACACATGGCATACACTCTCATAAACACACACATAAATGTAAGTAAGATTTATTTTTTGTTATGTTTACATGTCTATCTGGGGGTAAATATGAGTAAAGACGATTCCCCCATGGGGCTGGAGTTACACACATTTGTGAGTCACCAAATACAGGTGACATCATCCCAACTTCATATACAGCACACTAAGAACACATTTCTGCTAAAAATTCTTAAACAAAATCTATCATGAAGAACCAGACAATCCAGATATGGGTCATTCTGTAAAACTACTCCTAACTCACAAGAAAAGTTGGAATTTCAGACGCAAAGGATGATGGTCCACACCTGTAATCCTGGCACTCAGACAGAGGATGCAAAGAGAACTGCCAGGATCAGCCAGAATATGCTACAGAGACTAGCTCCAGAAAGAAAGAAAGAAAGAAAGAAAGAAAGAAAGAAAGAAAGAAAGAAAGAAAGAAAGAAAGAAAGAAAGAAAGAAAGAAAGAAAGAAAGAAA
>NC_022015.1:72983190-72986488 GCF_000317375.1 Microtus ochrogaster | reverse complement strand
AGAAAGAAAGAAAGAAAGAAAGAAAGAAAGAAAGAAAGAAAGAAAGAAAGAAAGAAAGAAAGAAAGAAAGAAAGAAAGAAAGAAAGAAAGAAAGATGTTAATTTTGTAAGTAAACCATGCTTAGGGGCTACTGTAAACTGACAGAAACTAAAGAGACATAACACACGATGTGATTTACTCCTGTGTTTGTTTTTTGTGTGTGTTCATTGTTTTTAAGCAGATGATCATCTATCCCAGGAAATTCAACTTAATACACACACACACACACACACACACACACACACACACACACACACACACACACACATCTGAGTTCTAAGCCTGTCTAAGCTACTTCTAAAAACAAAAGGATGAAAAAGAAACAGTAATACAGATTCTCTCTGAAGCTTCGGTGGAGCTAATTCGAATATAAACTGTAAATGTTGGTAAGTCGAAAGTGAATGTAAAAGGCATGGAAGCACATACTTATAGCTTCAGTACTTGGGAGGCAGAGACAGGAAGAGCAGGAGTTCAAGACCAGCTTCACTACACAAGTCTACAACCAGCCTACATGATCGCTGGGGCGGTGAGAGGGAGGAGTGTTATATAGAGTCCTTCTTTATGGGAAACATTATTTTAGATACTGAGAGCCCTTTATAATTTACAAAATACCTTCATACTTAAAGTTTCCCTTTATCATCATAACAGCTCTTTGACACAAAAAGTAGGTGATGGTATCAGTGCTTTCCAGATAAGAGAATGAGACTCAAAGCAGTTAAGCAAGTTATTCAATGTCTGTTGATGTCTAGAAAGTAAAACCTGGGAACCAGGTCTTACTTTTTAATTTGCATTATAATCTAAACTAGCCCAGTCACAGGTATTTCAAAGAAAGCATGAACAAGACAGGTAGGACTTTTGCATCATCAGTTAGTTGCATCATTCAGCCAAAGAAGTTAACACTGACTGGTCCACTCAACACAGATGTCACTGTGTGAAGCTTTGATATTTTTCTTAAATACCTTTGAAAACAAGGATCAAAAAATATGAACTCTTATAAAAAGGGCTTTATTGTATTTTTATGGCTTATTACATACCTTGTAACAGTCATTTTGTTAAATGTGAATGTCAGTTTGATTTCCGGTCCCTTTTTTCCTGGCTATTTACAAGCTTTGAAAGATCGTTCCTTAATTAAGTCTAAACATAGTTTTATATAAATGGATTCCTGGAAATAAAACGTTCAGACTTAGGAAATGATTGTTACAGAGACTGTAACAGGCCATAAAAAAAAAAAAAAACAAAAAAAAAAACAAATGCCACTTTAAACAAAGATTTCTCATTTTAATTAAAAAGATAATCATCAGAACATTCTTACACTTAACAAAACCATTTAAAGAAGCTTCTTTGAGGAAAAAAAATATGTGTCTTATTCGGGCTTCCGTCGTATAATCTATAATATGTCTGGATCCATGTTTCAGTTGACATGACAGAACTCTTGTGTAATGAACCTACAGTTTAAAGACTCTGATGGAGAAGGGTCTATGGGCTAGAGATTTAGCTCGGTACTAGAGCACGTGCCCAATGAGCACAGCTCGGGGTTCTCAGCCCAGTACCAAAGAAGAAAGGGAAACCTCAACTTGCCTATCATTCTTCCATTTCTAGCTTTTTAAAGATAAACACTGTCAAATGATTATGACAATTTTCTCCATTGTGGTACAGTTAAGATATATTTAAGAATACCTAATACAGCCAGGTGTAGTGGTGCACGCCCTTAATCCCAGAACTGGGGAAGCAAATGCAGGAGGAGCTCTGTGAGTTCAAGGCCAGCCCTGTCTACTTAGTAGAGTAGAGATCCTAAACTACCAGGCAAGCAGAAGCAGGAGGATCACCAGGCTAGTCTAGTTAGGCAAGTTTCATGATAGCCATGGGTATATAGCAAGGCTCTTCTCTCTAAAACATACTTTTTAGATGATTATGTAGAAAATAACAAGAATTAGACAGTGTGTTGATAAAGTTTGTGTCAGATAAAAAGATCGCATTTAGGGGCTGGAGAGATTGTTCAGCAGTTAGAAGCACTGGCTGCTCTTCCAGAGAACCTGGGTTCAATTCCCATCACACACATGGCGCCTCATAACTGTGACTCCAGTTCCAGGGAATCAGACAACCTCACACATGCAGACAAAACATCAGTGCACATGAAATAGAAATAACTTTTTTAAAAGATCATATTTAGAAGACTTATCACACAGACAAAGGTGATTCACAAATATCTACATAAAAAGTTTCTACTCTATGGCATAAGAACAGACAGGAGGACCAATGGAACCAAATAGAAGACCCGGATATTAATCCACACATCTTCGAACACCTGATCTTTGATAAAGAAGCAAAAAATATCAAATGGAAAAAAGAAAGCATATTTAACAAGTGGTGCTGGCATAACTGGATATCAACATGTAGAGGAATGAAAATAGACCCCTATCTATCGCCATGCACAAAACTCAAGTCCAAATGGATCAAAAACCTCAACATAAAGCCAGCCACATTGAACCTTATAGAAGAGAAAGTAGGAAGTACACGTGAACACATTGGCATAGGGAACCACTTCCTAAATATAACGCCAGCAGCATAGACACTGTGAGAAAAAATTAATAAATGGACTTCCTGAAACTGAAAAGCTTCTGTAAAGCAAAGGACATGGTCAACAAGACAAAACAACAGCCTACAGAATGGGAAAAGATCTTCACTAACCCCACAGACAGAGGTCTGATCTCCAAAATATACAAAGAACTCAAGAAATTGGACACCAAAAGATCACATAATCCAATAAAAAAAAAGAAAATGGAGTACAGACCTAAACAGAGAACTCTTGACAGAGGAATCTAAAATGCCTGAAAGACACTTAAGGAAATGTTCAACATCCTTAGTCATCAGAGAAATACAAATCAAAACAACTCTGAGATTCCATCTTACACCTGTAAAAATGACCAAAATCAAAAACACTGATGACAGTTTATGCTGGAGAGGTTGTGGGGAAAGGGGAACACTTCTGCATTGCTGGTGGGAATGCAAGCTGGTACAACCCCTTTGGATGTCAGTGTGGCACTGTCTCAGAAAATTAGGAAACAACCTTCCTCAAGACCCAGTAATACTACTTTTGGGTATATATCCAAAGGATGCTCAATTGTGCTACAAGGACATGTGTGCTCAACTATGTTCATAGCAGCTTTATTTGTCATAGCCAGACCTGGAAACAACCTAAATGCCCCTCAATCAAAGAATGGATAAGAAAAATGTGGTACATTTACACAATGGAGTACTA
>NC_022015.1:72957055-72979666 GCF_000317375.1 Microtus ochrogaster | reverse complement strand
TTTTTTTAAATAAGTACCAGATACCAAAGCTAAACCAAGACCAGGTAAATGATCTAAATAGACCTGTTAGTCGCGAAGAATTAGAAACGGTTATCAAAAATCTCCCTTCCAAAAAAAGCCCAGGACCAGATGGTTTCAATGCCGAATTCTACCATAGGTGGTTTTTAAACATAAAGCAAAGAAAGCCAGCCTACAAACCACAATCCCAGAGACTTACATAGATCTAATATACATGGAAAGTAGAAAGTAAAAAAAGACAAGATCTCCTGAGTAAATTGGGAGCATGGGGACCTTGAAGGAGGGCTGAAGGGGGAGGGGAGAGGCAGGGAGGGGAGCAGAGAAAAATGTAGAGCTCAATAAATATCAATAAAAAAAGTTTGTACTTTCAACTCCAATAAAAGTAAAAATCATCCATTGCAGTTCCTTTCTCCCCCTCCTTGCCCCACCTCCACGCCCATTGTTCATATTGTTGAGACACAATCTCACTTTGTAGCTCTGGATGGCCTAGAATTTGCTACATAGAGGCTTCTGTCTCCTGGGCACTGGGATTAAGTATGCATCATCACACCCTGTGCATTGTGGTTTTCTAAATCCCATGCCTGGAAATGACTGCAGGTTAGAGAGAGAGAGAGAGAGAGAGAGAGAGAGAGAGAGAGAGAGAGAGAGAGAGAGAGAGAGAAACGAAACGAAACAAGCTCTTAGAGCCTGAATTTCAAGAGGCAGGATTCCTTTCAACTGATTCATTTGACTTTTAAATTGTCTGTTTTTAACTCAAATCGTGCCAAATTTGTTACAGTTGGGCAACATTCTGAGAATAAAAAGGAGCTCATAATTAACTGTCATTATAATTAACTCCAATTTAAAAAAGATATACCAAATGTTCTACTTAAGTCACCTTTTCTAAATTACACAAAAACTAAGCCTGAATACCACCACCTGACAATCTATTTCTACAGCAATAAATTACCGAAAACTGCTTCCAAGTGGTTTATATTCTCCCATGCAAACAAGTTATAATGAGGAGGCTATTTCCTAACTGAGACTTGGTAGCAAAGAAAGGACTGGCATAAGGAACACCATCAAAACAGATTCAGTAACTGTAAAACTCTGCAATCATTAAAAAAGGAAATTATGCTCCAGTCTCATAAAATGAGAGTAACATACCAATCATCAACAAGCATGCACTCAGACTGTACAAAGCATAATTCTTCCATATTCACTGATTAAACAAGCTTAACCTCAAGCTAATACCAACTAAATAAACACTAAACATTTAATTACCAATCACTTACTTTTGCTTTCTATCATGGGAAATGCGGTAGATGCCAAGCAAGTATATAACTCAAGAGAAAGGTTACCTTGACTTTCTGAAGTAGTTCCCAAAAATAAGCAAGGTCGTACACTGCTCTGCACGACCAGGAACAGAAGATAAGTAGATATTGGCCATCTTGCTCAAGATCATTGTAAAATGGGAATGGGACTAGATGCCTGATCTCAACACTCAACAATGAGGCAGGAGGAATGCTATGAGCTCAAAGTCAACTTGACCACCTATGGAAACTCTTAAAATAAATACTTATTGAGCCAGAAATACTCAAACTAAGCACAAAAGACACTACAAGAAAAAACTTAAGTGGATCAGTGTGGTGGTTTCTCAGGAAACTGGGAGTCAATCTACCTCAGGATCCCACAATTCCACTCTTGGGAATATACCCAAGAAATGCCCAATCATACTACAAAAGCATTTGTTCAACTATGTTCATAGCAGCACTATTTGTAATAGCCAGAACCTGGAATCAACCTAGGTGCCCCTCAATAGAAGAATGGATAAAGGTGTGGCACATATACACTTTAGTGGTAAAAAACAATGACATCTTGAATTTTGCATGGAAATAGAAAACACTTTACTGAGTGAGATAACCCAGACCCAAAAAGAGGAATATGGTATGTACTCACTCATAAGTGGATTCTAGCCATAAACAAAGGACATTGAGCCTATAATTCATGATCCTAGAGAAGCTAAATAAGAAGGTGAACCCAAAGAAAAACATATATTTATCCTCCTGGATATTGGAAGTAGACAAGATCGCTGGGCAAAAGTTGGGAGCATGGGGGTGGGGGTGGATTGGAGGGAAGGGGAGATGGGGAGAGAGAAGGGGAGGATTGAGGAGAGCCTGGGGGAATGGGATGGTTGAGATGGAGGAAGGGTGGATATGGGAGCAGGGAAGAAGATACCTTAACTAAAGGGCGCCATTTTAGGGTTGGCAAGAGACTTGGCTCTAGAGGGGTTCCCAGGTGTCCAAGGGGATTTCCCCAGCTAAGTCTTTGGACAGCAGAAGAGAGGGTGCCTGAACTGGCCTTGTCCCATAGCCACACTGATGAATATTTTGCATGTCACCATAGAACCTTCATCTGGTGATGGATGGAGATAGAGACAGAGGCCCACATTGGAGCACTGGACTGAGCTCCCAAGGCCCAGATGAAGAGCAGAAGGAGGGAGAACATAAGCAAGGAAGTCAGGACCACGAGGGGTGTGTCCACCCACAGAGACGGTGGGACTGATCTAAAAGGAGCTCACCAAGGCCAGCTGGACTAGGACTGAATGAGCATGTGATCAAACTGGAGTCTCTGAATGTGGCTGACGATGAGGGCAGACTGAGAAGCCAATGATAATGACACCGGGTTTTGATTCTACTGCATGGACTGGCTTTTTGGGAGCCTAGTCTGTTTGGATGCATACCTTCTTAGACCTGGATGGAGAGGGCAGGGCACCCTCACTTCTCTTAGGACTGGAGAAGGTGAGAGAGGGAGAGTGGAAGAAGGGGGAGGGAAATGGGAGAATGTGGAAATTTTTAAGTGGTTCTTTCTCATCCTCAATATGTACCTCGATAATGGCTTTCTGTACTGAAGCTTCATATACAAGTCTCAAGTTTACCTTACACAACCTTGAAAGATCATGGACATTCAGTAACAAACTCTTTAAAAATATTTGCATGCCACATGTGGTGACACACACCTGTAATCCCAACATCTGGGAAACTAAGATGGAGGACAGTGAGCAAGGCCAACCTGAGCTACTACCATGTCTCAAATAAGAAAATTACATAAAGTCTATAGGTACGGTGGTGCACACCTTTCTACTTTGAACCTAGCACTACAAGCAAGGGCAGGGAAGTCTCTGTGAATTTTAGGTCAGCCTAGTCTACATAGGGAGGGCCAGGTCAGCCAAGGCTACAGAGACCTTGTCTCAAAAAATAAATATATAAATAAATAAATAAATAAATAAATAAAATTACTATTGCATGGATTATAAAACTCAACAGCGTTAAGATCTCTGTTCTAAACCCAGTGTGATCGTACATACCTATAACCTCAATATTTGGAAGGGAGAGGCAGGACAGACCAGGAGTTCAATGTCATCCTCAGCTACTTATCAAGTTTGGCTACACTGCAAGTTTAAAGCCATCTTGAGCTACAGGAGATGCTATCTCAAAAATAAAAGAAACAAATAAATAGAAAAACAAATCTCAGTTCTGGGCAAAAGATGAAGCATGTAAGGGTTGGGGCCTAAGGAAGCTGGAGCTGCTGGTGGGGAATAAGAGACCCAGAAGGAGACTGGGTTATGGCAGTTGTGGTCATGACAATAGGTAATTTTGGGGACTAAGAACTGTTCTCTCATCTTCTCAAAAAAGACAAATGTAGACATTAGCATGAGATTAGGAGTGGGCTACTCTACCAGCCTGCTTCTAGGCTTTGTATTGTCTAGTGAAAAATATATCAATGGGCTGGAACAGTAAGCTAATATTCTTCTGTAACAACACCAGGAGTAGTGTTTGAAACGTCAACACACTGATCATGTAACTGAAACCAAGTTTTTCCTTGTTCGGTTTGGGCTTGTTGTCTTTGGAAGGAGGTGTTTGTTAGTTTTGGGTAGGGCTGTACTTTGAAATGTGTCTTGTATAGATAGCATAGGCCGGCATAGTGACATCACTATGTAGCCAAGGTTAGCCTTGAACTCTTGGTCCTCCTGACAAATACAGATAGTCAAGTGCTGGGATTACAGGCATATACCACTACACCTGGCTCTTTGCTTTGAAAGATAAAAGTTTTCAGAAGAGATGGCTCAGTATTTATAAGCACTTGCTGAACAACCTAAAAAAACCTGGGTTGTGAGCATCTCTACAACCACGTAACAAGCTGGAAGTGGTCTCACAAGAGTCTATAACCCTAGTGCTGTGTAGGGTGTGCATACAGGATTGCTGGAGCATAGGTAAAAAAAAAAAAAAAGCGAGGTTCAAATTCAAAAAGAGATTCTACCTCAAAAGAATAACAGTGATAGAAAATAACTGACACCCTCCTCAAACTGTTATGCGTGTGCCCACCCATCCACATTTCTATATAATGGGGCATGTGTGTGTGAAGACTTTATTCCTTAGCCTAGGCTAGGCTAGATTTAATCATGTATCACACACTGGTCTTAAATTTGCAACATTTCACCTATCCGAGAATCTTTGAATGCTAGGATGATAGGTGTGAACCATCAGAGCCAGCTGAGCCCATCACTCTCAAGAGTACCATAGCCGTGTCAGAGAACAGATAAGAACATTTCCAGACTGAAAGAGACTAAAGAGTCAGAACGATTTTATTCAATGTATAGAGTCGATATTTCTTTGTAGCTCAGAATGGTCTCAACCCCACAAATACAGCCCACGATGATCTCTGACCTCAAACTTGCAGTCCTTCTGCTTTAATCTCCTGAGGGCTAGATTAAAATGTGTTTCCCATTAAGTCAAATGTCCCGGCACTCATGATTAAAGTGGCCAGCACTCATGATTAAAGCAGCAGAGGCAGGAAGATTCTGAGTTTGAGGTCAGTCTTGGTCTACAGAGTGAGTAGCCAGGGCTACACAGAGAAACCCTGGCTTGAAAAACAAAAGTTATGTACTATCATACCTGGTTGAACTGGAATTTTTTGTTACAAAGCCCATTACTGGAATGAGCAGAATCTTTTTTTTTTTTGGGTTTTCGAGACAGGGTTTCTCTGGGGTTTTGGAGCCTGTCCTTGGAACTAGCTCTGTAGACCAGGCTGGTCTCGAACTCACAGAGATCCGCCTGCCTCTGCCTCCCGAGTGCTGGGATTAAAGGCGTGCGCCACCATCGCCCGGCTTGGAATGAGCAGAATCTGAATAAGGTCTGAAGACCAAATCTGTATCTGTACTGTAACATGTTCATTTCCAACTTCCTAAATGTGTATGATATATACCTGTGCATGTGTGTCCATCTGTGTATGTATGTATGAATGTATGTATATATGTGTCATGGCTTCTGTGGGTTTCAGGGCACAATTCTGGATGTTAGTCCTCACCCTCCATCTTCCTCAAAACAGGGTTTCTTGGCTAGGCGGTGGTGGCGCACGCCTTTAATCCCAGCACTCGGGAGGCAGAGGCAGGCGGATCTCTGTGAGTTCGAGACCAGCCTGGTCTACAAGAGCTAGTTCCAGGACAGGCTCCAAAACCACAGAGAAACCCTGTCTTGGAAAAAAAAACAAAAAAACAAAACAGGGTCTCTTTTGTTGGGAACACCAGTGTCTTAGTTAGGGTTTCTACTGCTGTGAAAAGGCACAATGACCATGGCAACTCTTATAAAGGAAAAACATTTAACTGGATGTCTTACAGTTTCAAAGGTTAAGACCATTATCACCATGTTGGAGCAGGAACTGAGAGGCCTACATCTTGACATTCAGGCAATAGGAAGTGGTCTGAGACACTGGGCATGACTTGAGCATATTATGAATACTGAAAGTCCTCCTCCACAAAGACACATTTCCTCCACCAAAGCCATACCTCCTAACAGTTATCACTACCTTTGGGAGTCATTTTCTTTCAAAGCACCATAACCAAGCTGGCAATTCCATCTCTACCTACCATCTCCCCTAAACAGGCATCCTGGGATTACACACATTCATGCTATTGAATCTAGCTTTTATGTGTGTTCTGGAGACCCAAAGTCAGATAGTCAGGCTCATCTGGCTAACATTTTATCCACTGTGCTATCTCCCCAGCCTGATTTCCAAATTTTGATGTTCAGAGTTATACAGTGTTTTTGCTTGTATAAAATGCATATTACAGTATTTAGTGATCATAAGAAAACTATTTAGTCTTCATGTTTCAGGAAGAAATGACATGTATCTGAGACTGACTCAAAATGTTAATGGAGCCGGGCGGTGGTGATGCACGCCTTTAATCCCAGCACTCGGGAGGCAAAGGCAGGCAGAGCTCCGTGAGTTCGAGGCCAGCCTGGTCTACAAGAGCTAGTTCCAGGACAGGCACCAAAGCAACAGAGAAACCCTGTCTTGAAAAAAAATGTTAATGGAAGGTAGGTGCAGTGCTATACACCTGTAATTCCAACTACTTAAAAGGCTAAGGTAGGAAGACAGTGAGTTCCAGGCCACCCTGGGCAACAAAGCACACACATGCACATGTGCACACAATCAAACACATGCACACACATGCATAGCAATTAAAGTATCTTCCATTGGAAGACTGTATTAGCTTTCTATGGCACATACTTACAAATAACACAACTTGGTAGTTTACATCTGTAGGTAGACATCTGAAATGGGTCTGACCAGCCTGAAAGGAAGGCATTCCTGAAGCCATATCCAATTCCATCCCGGAGACCTTCTCTTGCCAGTATTCCAGCTTCTAAATCTCATATTATCATCTTATAAGTCAACAAGAGCTGGTGGAATGTTCACAAAGCACCATCTTAACCTCGTCTGCCTCCCTCACACATTTTCTAATTCTTTTTTTAGATTAGTGTCTGTGTCTGTGCATGTTTTTGTGTGGGCAATTGTAGACAGAGGAGCCAACAGGCAAGACCACGGAGTTGGTCCTAGTCATGGTCGCTTGGCATTTTAAAAAAAAGCACTCCTAGTCAAAAAATTATTACAGATATGCAATAAAGACAAATACAGATGGAAAAGACCTCTAAATAGGTCACAGTGTTGGATAAATGTACGTGGGCCTGAGAGAGAGAAGAAAAAGATTGTAGACAGTTATAAAAAGAAATAATTTTAAAAAACAAAGTCTTTGAAGAGACACAGTACAGTCAGTCATAGATTAAAGGAATAAAGAAAAATAAACCACGTAAAGATGTAATATAACAGAGAGTCTGTATTATTGTGTTTTCTTTGAATTTTTTGACTGTGAAGGAGGTAAGTACAGAGAGACATTTCATTGTACGGGTCGCTAAGCTAAACCAACATATATACTTTAAAGGTATCTTGCTTCCAAAATTTGAGTCTAAGATTATGTTGCTTTGGAAAAGAGGTTCTACTTTTGTTTCCACAGAAGATGAGAAACTGTGGATTCCTTCCAGACTAATGTGGTTTGAAGGATCAAGATCCCCTAAAAAGTCTTTGTGAACTCCAAAACTACTTTGCCCAACAAAAAGCAGGAAGTAGTATGGAGAAAACTATGTCAAAATTCCCAAATACTGTTTATAAATGCCTGTTTACATTTAAAGGGGGATATGGTATAGAGATGAACACTTTGCACTGGAATGGATTTTGGTCTATTGATATAAATTTAAGGTCAATTTTGTTATATGTATATTTCAGCTCCTGAGTAAGGTTTGTACAACTCATTTAAAAATGTAATGCTAATTAAGAAATAGAGGTTAATAGCCATCTATAATACTCAAGGTTTAGTCATGTTAGCTACTTTTCTAGATGTACAGAGATATATTTCAGATGGATAGGTATTCTTCAAACCTTTCAAAGACTAACAGAATATGGCATTTAAAATGTTTTAAGAATTTGGGAGTTTTCATGGAGGCATATCTGCTCCTGGAAGCACCAATATACTTGGATTATTAGAGGATGGTGGGCATAGAAGAGGCTCCTTAAGGAGTTTGCTAGTCATCTGGGCAAGAAACTGCTCTTTCCTGGACTGCCTGATGTTATACTGTATGACTGGACATGCAGGACCCACAGAAAAATGACTGCTGAACTTGCCTAAAGGCAAGACAGTCTTTCAGGATTCCTGCTTCGTTAAAGAGTCTGCCAGACATTCTGCAGAACACAGAAGAAAGTGACTAACAAACAGCCAATATAGGTGCAACTGTCTTTGAAATTTCCTGCTTCATGGAAAAGTCTGCCAGATAATATGGGCCTGTAGGCTGATGATGGGTGCCCCAATATTACAGAAGAATTTTGGGTAATGGTCCAGGCAGCAATATGTCTATCAATTCTAGAGTTTTGGAAGTTGCTTATAATGTACTTCCTATTTTCTAAGATAATATTATAGCCTTCTGGAGTCTTTGATGGAGTTGAAGAATAGTTATAGTTTTCCTTAGTTATGATAAAAGACAAATTATATATAAATATTGTAACTATAATTCTTGCTAGAAACTGTTTTGTTGTATGTAATCTTGCTATGTTAAAGTTAAAACCTTCCTCTTCATTTAGACAAAAAAGGGGAAGTAATGTAGGATTCCCCTCTGTATGCTGTGAATATTTTTTATTACTACTGGTTAATAATGAAGCTATTTTCAGCCAATGGCTTAACAAAATAAAGCAAGGCAGAAATTCCAAGCAAGAGAGAGGAGAAAGTAGGCAGAGTCAATGAGAAGCCACTAGCCTCCAGAGGAAAAACACACCCACGCTGGTACCACTAAACCACGAGCCTTGTGGTAAAATATAAAATAATAGAAATGGGCTAATTTAAGATGTAAAAGCTAGATAGAAATACGCTTAAGCTATTGGCCAAACAGTATTGAAATTAATATAGTTTCTGTGTGATTATTTGGGATCTGGGCGGCCAGGAATAAATAAGCAGACTCCGCCTACAGACATTCATGACCTGGTGCACATGTGGAGGTCAGAAGTTGTTCTCTCCTTCCGTCATGCTAAGACAGGGTCTTTCATGTCTGCCAAGCTCAGTACTCCCATCTCACCATTACAATGGGGCCACAACATCTAGGTTTTTAACATGGGTTCCAGGGATGGGAGACTGAACTCAGGTCATCCTACTTATATATAAAGTGCTTTTTACTCACTGAGGCTTCCTTTATCTATCTGGAGACCCTTGTGAATGAATGAATCTAACCCAGAGAGTCTAGGACAAACCCCCTACCTAAAAGTCAAATGATTAGTATCCTAAATAAAATTTTAAACAGGAAGAAAAGAATTGGATATCCTTGCCTGCTTCAATGTGCAAAGATGGACATTAAGCTACTTAATTTAAAAATGTTTACACTTTTTTCTATTCTGTGGTTATATCCTTCATATTTGGGGAAATGACCATTAAAGCATTTTCTTTTTAAAAATAATAGAGCTAATGGTTGCCATTCTTTTACTTTTGGTTATTTATTTTGCTATGCAAGGACAGAACCTAGGGTATCACTTAAGGCAAGTGTTCTACTGCAAAGCTGTATTCTCCATTATTCATTCTTTTTACATATTAGTGTGTAGAAAGAAAAAACTGCTGACCCTGTGAACTCTGTAGGTAGTACAAAAATATACTTTTTAATTGATCCCTCAAGTGAAAAATCTGAAAACAAAACATTCTGTTCTTTAAAAATACCAAAAATATGACAAAGGATTTGTATTTTTGCAAAACCAGAACAAGTCAGTAAGACAAACACAAACAATCCAACAGGAAAAAAAAAAAAGTTCAAGACTTAAACACTTCATTAAAGAAGCCTATAAAGTCAGGGAACCTGGAAAGGTACTTGTTTACATCAGTTGCCAAAGAAGGGCAAATTAAAACAGTATAACAGCAGCATTCACCCACTAGACTAGCTACAATGAGCTGCACTGGCCAGGCAGTGGTGGAACACGCCTTTAACCCCAGCACTTCATAAGGAGAAGCAAACAGTTGTCTATAGAGCAGAGCAAGTTCTAGGACACCCAGAGCTACACAGAGAAACCCTGTATGGGGAGGGTGGGGATGCACTCCACTACGTCACACTGATTATTCCAAGAATGTGCAGCAACTGGAACAGGGGAAGAAAATGAGAAATAGAGCGTAGGCCTGGGAATGAACACTGTAATCCAAGCACCTGGAAACTGAAGCAAGACAGAAAGTTCAAGGCCAGCCTTGGCTACTTAGTGAGTTCTAGGCTAGCCTGAATCACATACCAAGATGGTCTGGACAGGCATGGTGGTCAAAAGCCTTTAATCCCAGTACTCAGGAGGCAGAGGAAGTTAATCTCTGTCAATTCAAGACAACCAAGGATACATAGTGAAAGCTAGTCTTTCAAAAAAGAAAAAAGAATCTGAAAAGAAAAAGAAAGAATGCCTGATCTCAATAAAATTATTTTATTTTTTATTGAAAATAGATTCTCAGCCTCAGCTGGGCGGTGGTGGCGCACGCTTTTAATCCCAGCACTTGGGAGGCAGGGGCAGGCGGATCTCTGTGAGTTCGAGACCAGCCTGGTCTGCAGAGCTAGTTCCAGGACAGGCTCCAAAACCACAGAGAAACCTTGTCTCGAAAAACCAAAAAAAAAAAAAAAAAAAGATTCTCAGCCTCACAGTGGTGGCACATGTCTTTAATCCTAGCACTCAGGAGGCAGAGACAGGTGGATCTCTGTGAGTTCAAGAAGTTCCAGGACAGTCAGAGTTACACAGATAAACCCTGTCTCAAAAACAGGAAAAAAATAGAAAATAGATTCTCCTCTCTGACCAGTTTCCCCTCCCTCTCCTCCTCCCAGTCTCCCCCAGATCCACTCCCTCTGTTTACTCTTCAGAAAAGAGTAGCTCTCAAAGAGACTGACAGATAACCAGGATGAAACAAAACAAGGCACAACCTTCATATCAAGGCTGGACAAGGCAACCCAATAAGAGGAAAAGAGTCCCAAGAAGAGGTAAAAGAGTCAAGAGATACACCCACTCCCATTCTTAGGAACCCCCCTCAAAAAATCACCAAGTTGACAGCCATAACATATACACAGAGAAAAAAGTCCATGAAATGATTCCTAATGATATTCTGCTATACTCATAAAATTATTTTTTAAAAAGAGAGCAAGAAAGAACCTAAGGGATATGACTTGGTGGTAGACCACTTGCCTACAAATACAAATTCCTGTGATCCTTGATCATCTGAACACAAACACACATACACACAAAGAAAAAGAAAGGAATGGAGGGAGGGAAGGTTGGAGGAGGGAGAGAGGGAGGGCAGTAGGAGCCTCTTGGCAGTAATCTCAGTACTTCTTAAGGGAACACGGGAGGTTCAAGGATCAGGTGGATCTCTGTAAATTTAAGGCCAGCCTGATCTATAGAGTGAGTTCCAGGACAGCCAGGACTACTTAGAAAAACCCTGTCTTAAAACACACTCCTCATCCCCCAAAAAAGTTTAAGGACATTCTCAACCATAAATGAGTTTGCGGCTAGCCAGGATTACATAACACCTTTAAAAAAAAATTAAACAGGGGGCAGTGGTGGCACATGCTTTTAATCCCAGCACTTAGGAGGCAGAGGCAGGCGTATTTCTGTGAGTTCGAGGCCAATCTGGTCTACAGAGTGAGTTCCAGGGCAGATCTCAAAGGTACATAGAGAAACCTTGTCTCAAAAAACAAAAACAAACAAAATTCAGCAAGATGATCCAATGGGTAAAGGTATTTGTGCCAAATCTAAGAAAAAGGGGAAGAGGGAGGGGATGAAGAAGAGTTTAAAAATCTAAATATCAAAGTTGAAGATGTAGCTCAGTGGTAGAGCACCTGTCTAATGCATATTAAGTGCAAAGGTTGAGTTACAGCACTAGAAAGAGGGACAGACTGAATGACTGAGAGAGAGAAAAGTAAAATTAAAAAAAAAAAACCTAAATAAAGATACCAGGGCTGGAGAGATGGCTTGATTTAAAAAAAAAAAACAAAAACAAAAACCAAAAACAAAAACACCTTGCTACTCTTCCAGAAGACTCAAATTCAGTTCCTAGCACCCATGTCAGGTGGCTCACAACTGTCTTAACCTCCAGTTCCAGGTGATACAGCACCCTCTTCTGGTCTCCACAAGAACTGCAAATAAGTGGTGCAAATACACACAAAATGAATACCTCTTTTATTTTATTTTTTTTTTTTATTTTTATTTTTTTTTTAAACTTTTATTTACTTATTTAACTTTATTATGTTCGTTGGTGTGAAGGTGTCAGATCTCGTGGAACTACATTTTCAGACAGTTGTGAGCTGCCATGTGGGTGCTGGGAATCGAACCCGGGTCCTCTGGAAGAGCAGTCAGTGCTCTTAACCGCTGAGCCATCTCTCCAGCCCCTGAATACCTCTTTTAAAATGCTGGGACTCTAATTATTTTTTTGTTCTGTTTTGTTTTGTTTTTTGAGACAGGGTTTCGCTGTAGCTTTGGAGCCTGTCCTGGAACTAGCTCTTGTACACCAGGCTGGCCTCGAACTCATAGAGACCCGCCTGCCTCTGCCTCCCAAGTGCTGGGAGAAAAATATATATTATTAATGTAGATTACATGCAAATTATTCCTTCCTCCACTTTATTTACATCTTGATCATGTGCCTGGCTTTGGTCAATAATATTTAGCAGTTATTATACACAAGCAATGATTGAAAGACACTTGATTAACCAAGTTCACTGTCATTCTTATGACTGAGAAGGGCTTTCTCTAGGAAGTCACTACCTTTTCCTTCTGAATTCCAAGCATGTTAAAAAAAAAAAGTCACCCAATGAAGCCCATCTAGATTAAATAACCCTCAAAGCTCACAAGTTTATGATAACATCTACTGCATGCTCAACATACTTTATAGTTCTCTATTAAGTAAAAATAACTAGAACTGGGGATGTAGCAGTTGCTAGAGTGTTTGCCTAGGGCAACAGAACCCTGGGTTTGATCTCAGTACTCTGTAAAGGGTGCATGGTGGCACACACCTATGACTCCATCACTCAGAAGGGAGGCAGTGAAATCAAAACTGTAAGGACATCCTCAGCAGCAAGTCTAAAGCTATCCCGAGATACATGAGACTGTTTTGAAGAAAAATATATCATAGCATGTGCTAATACATGTCAACTGCAACATCTCAAATTCCCATGGATAATTCAAATGATCAGAAAACATACCTGTAAGTTCAGACAGTAACTATTCCACTAAGGTTACCACCTAACAAGAAAATAATGCAATGTGGGCTAGAAATATGGCTCAGTGGTTAGGAGCATGTACTGTGCTCTTCTGAGGAAGGTTCTTGGAGGCACTCAGAGTGGTCTGTCGAAGGCTTTCCTATAATAATAAGGCCTCTAACAAAACTAGACTGTCTTGAACCCTTGACGATAGGATTTTTTTACCTTGAAACAAAGAAGGTTGAGAAAGCACCAAAATATGCATACAGTGTGTGCCCAGGCAGACTTCTGAGGGTTCTTTAATGTGGGATTCCACTCTGTATGTTATAAATATGCTTTACTACCATTGGTTATTAAAGAAGCTGTTTCAGCCCATGGCTTAGTAAAGACAGGCAGGAAATCTGAACAGAGATATAGAGAGAAAGTAGGCGGAGTCAGAGAGATGCCACGTAGCTGCCAAAGGAGAAAGGCACCAGCCACCTTACTGAAAGGCCACAGCTTCATGGCAATACATCGATTAATAAAAATGGGTTAATTTAAGATGTAAGAGTTAGCTAAAAATATGCCTAAACTATTGGCTAAACACCGTTGTAATTAATATAGTTTCTGTATTATTATTTGCGTCTGGCTAGCCAAGAAAGGAACAAGCAGTCTCTGCCTACAGTTCTTACGTAAGACCTAAAGTTTTTTATGACATTGTCTAAAACAAAGGAGCACGTCAGCAGAACCTATGTGTGCTATGTCCATGACAGAATCAAGGGTTACCTTACTGAGGAGCAGAAAATTGCTGTGAAAGTATTGAAGGCACAAGCAGAGTCAGAAAGGGAAATAAATTTGAGGCTTTTTAAAGTAATATACATCAAGGTTCAATTGATGGGGGTGGGGTACTGCTCTTGTAGAGGACAAGGGTTTCATTCCCAGACACTGGACAGCTCACAACTACCTATAACTCCAGTCAGGCATGCCTGTTATCATCTCAGAATTCCAGTTCTGGGGTAGGACAGAGGTAAGAGAACTGTTCGGATTTGGAATGACAGTCTAGATGAAAAATAGCAAGCTCTAAATTCTGAGAGACCCTGTTTAACAGGGAGAAGGTAAATAATCCCCCATCTGGCCTCTGTACATACGCGCATGCACGCATGTGCACACACACACACACACACACACACAAGTACACTATGGGAGTCTCTGAATCAGGCTGTCTGGGTTTGATCTCAGACTCCTTGTTATCAGAGTAACTTTGAACAAGTTATTGTATGAAAAATGACAGAAATAATAGTATTGAATCTGCCTCACTGGGTTATTGAGAGAATAAAGTAAAATAGTAATACACTAAGGTGATAGTACCTTGGAGATCAACCATATTCTTAGTTCAACATTAATTCAATCTACCTAGGTTACTTTTGTTATCTGAGCCATGTTCTCTTTTGGGCTTTGTGAAATTAAAGGGAATATGCATCAGGCTCCTCTATTCAGAGATCTATCCAGAGATCCCCCTAAGTACAAGGTGGCCAGTAGAAAAAAACTGGCTGACACCTTTCTCATAGACTTTGGAGCCTCCATTGCCTGTTTTAGGATGCCAAAACTGACCTGTTAAGGATAAGGAAATGTTGTTTGAGTGCTGGGGACCAAACTCTAGTTTTTACATTGCTTTTCATTGTCTGAGTTATTATTAAATTGTTAAACTTCGGTAAACATATTCTATTTTACCTTCAACAGATTCTCATATGTCAAAAGGACTTCTGTGCTAAATACAGTATCCCTAGAATAAGATTGGAAAGTATCTGGCTATAACAAAGACTATGGGGGAATTGTTGTAGTTGCTTTTACACAGCTGGGCATCCACTCCAGAG
This sequence comes from Microtus ochrogaster, assembly GCF_000317375.1. Classification (NCBI taxonomy): domain Eukaryota; kingdom Metazoa; phylum Chordata; class Mammalia; order Rodentia; family Cricetidae; genus Microtus; species Microtus ochrogaster. The sequence continues at coordinate 72,964,734 of NC_022015.1, read as the reverse complement.
CTCTCCACATGTTAAGCAAGTTATCTGCCTGGAGCAACATCCCAAACCACAAAGACATTTCTTTCCTAATACTCCTATTTTTATTGGAGGTTTTATCTATATATGACCAGGATTTTGCATAATGTCCTGTCTCCCTTTTGATATGGGATTCCCCTCTGTTATGAACACCATTGGTTAATAAAGAAATTATCTTGGGCCTGCACAGGGAATAGAGGTAGGCAGGGAAAACTAAACTGAATGCTGGGAGGAAGAAGGTAGAATCAGAGAGAAGCCACGTAGCCCCACCAGAGACAGACACCTGAACTTTAGCAGGTAAGCCACTACCATGTGGCGATACACAGATTAATGGAGATGGGTTAAATTAATATGTAAGAGCTAGCCGATAAGAAGCTAGAGCTAATAGGCCAAGCAGTGATTTAATTAATATAGTTTCTGTGTGATTATTTAGGGGCTGAGCAGCCAGGAATGAAAGTGGCCTCCTTCAACAACCTTTAGCAGAGAAAGACTCTTTTAACAAGTGGTCTCTTCTGAAAGTTCAATAATTAGGCAATAAAAAAATTCCTAACAGCAAATAACATAACATCTTTCAAAATAACATCTTCCCTTTATAATTTATAACTCACTTCTTTCTTCAGACACCAGGGGTTAAACTCAGGGCCTGACATGTTAAACAAGTGCTCCATGAAACACTTTTTAGTTTTTGAGACAAAATCTCTCTAAGTCACCCAAACTGGCCTTAAACTCACTCTGTAACCCAAACTGTCCTCAAATCTAAGATTCTCCTGCCTCAGCTTCCCAACCTGAACCACCAAGTGTGGCTTAATTAGTTCACTTTCACTAATTTATTATAAACATCTTTTACAAACCCAAAGTGAGGAAATTGGCACAAAGAATTATCATTAAGCACCACATGTGATCACATGTAAGCAGTGTAGGCAGCAAAAAGACAATTCAAGGTCATTCTGACCTACAAAGACAGCTCAAAGCCTGGACTATACGAGAGTCTGTCAAAGAAATTTAAAAAATTGTTATAATTTTGTATCCTGATATTTATGTAAAAGGATGCAGAAAAGAAACTTTCTGAACACTAAATTGGAAAGGTAGGCGTGGTACCCACTGTTGAGAGCTCCAAGACACTGAAGCAGGATTACTTGAGACCAAGAACTTGAGAGCATTCTGAACAACACATGGAGATCCTGTCTTAGTAAACAAATAAGTAACAGGAAAAGGATAAAGAGAAACTGACAAATAGAGTTGGTTTCAAATGTAGCCCATGCAACTTGCAATCAAACTCATTGATTTAAAGAAATCCATTGTAAAATTCTGGAGATTTGCTGGATGATGGTGGCGCACACCTTTAATCCCAGCATTCAGGAGGCTGGTTGCTCTTCCAGAGGACAGAGGTTCAATTCCCAGCACCCACACCGACATAGTAGCTCACAACTGTCTAAGTTGTTCCAGGGGATCCAACACCCTCACACAGACATACATGCAGGCAGTGCACCATGTACATAAAATAAAAATAAATTAATTTTTTAAAAAGGACAGAAAGTACCTGTCTCAAACAAAACAAAAAAAACAAATAAATTTGTCTTTAAATACTTTAAAAATCTATGTTTCTGTGGTGTTTTGACAGAAAATGGCCCCTATTGAGAAAGCATGGCCTTATTGGAGGAAGTGTGTCACTGTGGGGGAAGGTCTCTTTTGCTCAAGTTTCCCTCTGTGTGACAGTCCATCGACTTCCTGTTGCCTCTAAGTCAAGATGTCAGGACTGTCGGCTCTAGCATCGAGTCTGCCTGCACACCATCATGCTCCCTGCCATGATGATAATGGACTGAACCTCTGAAACTGTAAGCAACCACCTCAATTAAATGTTTCCTTGATGAGAGTTGCCATGGTCATGGTGTCTCTTTACAGCAATGACAACCCTAAGACAGTTTCCCAAGTAAGTAAAGAAAGGCTAAGGCTAAGAAGGCAGCTCAGTGGGGACAGTGGTTGCTGTAAGCCTGAAGACTGGATATGGTGGTTCAAGCTTGGAATCCCAGCACTGGAGAGATGGTAACAAAACATTCCATGGTACCATCCCCCCACAGCCACTCATCCTCACTACTAGGCTAGGTGAACCCCATACTCCAGAGAGAGACTCTTGGTTCAAAAAACAAGATGGACGGCTCCTGAGGAATGACACCTGGGGCTGACCTCGGGCACACACAGGAAACGAGACTACTAAAGCACACCTAGTATCATTTCTACTGCATTAGCTTTGAAGCAACTGATGCAAGAGAGACTCCTAATTTCTTGAGAAGTCCATTTCAAACAAAGACACCTCCCAAGCATTCTGTATTATTGCCCACAAACTCAACTGATCTCAGTTTGTACATGTAGCCCGAATACCCAACTAATAGCATTTATGGCAGCAGATGGCAAAAGATAGCCCCCAGGAATTCTTTTCTTCCTGTTCATTAATGCTAGTCTTCGCTACAATAGGTAGAAGTTACTTTCCATCCCCACCAGCTGATTTTAGATTAGTCTTGACTGTACTCAACCATAACTACACAATTAGGCTTTCTCTTTATGTTTTCCTATCTTGAACTTCAAATCTAGCACAAAAGGACTTCCTATTTCCTGCACTACTCTTCCTTGGAGCACAAGTCACTATACTCAAAGGTTTGCACAAGAAAAAGCAGGCTTTGGACTCTATCTGAACTCAAAGTCTGGCCTCAACCTCATCATCTTCCTGTCTCTGCCTCCTACATGTAAGGAGTATAGGATTATGTCATATTAGCAATGTTCGCCTCTTTATGATATTTTGCTTATTGGATCATTATTTGAAACAAAATGTCTTAAAATTATTTTTCCCCACTTGATCTTGGGACTGCTGGAAAAAAATACATTTATCCTATTTCTGGAACAAAACCAATTTATCCCTTAGTATATCTTTCTATTCCCCCATACAGTCCTAAATAGCCATGTGCTCTAGCTCCTCTCCATCCTTCTCATTTTGCAGCTCAGGCTCTCTTTCAGTCCTTATCTCTTCTGGGGTTCTATACTTTTATTGGCTGAAGAAAGGCCCTTAGGACTTGCTAAAGCTGAGAGACATCAGCACACAGACTGTTTAATGCAAACTACTGCTTTCTTCTTACTTATCTGCTTTCACAAGTTAATCAGCTTACACTACTTTTCATAAGTACTGTAGGACAAGTTTTAAGTCTAAAACATGTATTAATAGTCTACTTGAAATTAGTAGTAGCATTAATAACAATTTATTGTAAGCAAAGTGCTACATTAATGTGATATTAAGTAAATTCATGACAATATTCAATTTCATGTTGACATTCTCAACAAATTTAACATTAAATTTTTTCAACTGAATTGGATGTGGTGGTACACGCCTTTAATTCCAGCACTCAGGAGGCAGAGGCAGACAGTTCTCTGTGAGTTCAAGACCAGCCTGGTCTCCATAGAAAGTTCCAGGACAGCCAAAGCTACAGAGAGACCTTGTCAAAAAAAAAAAAAAAAAAAAAACTGTACCAAAGTTATTAACAACTGAGGAAAAACACCAAAAATTTCACTAAAAGAATTGACTAAACGAATAACCCTTCCACTTTGCACTATGCATTAACTATTTGATACAATCAAATACAATGCCTTCTTTATCTTAAAATTGAGTCTGAAGAGGCAGTAGGGTAATGCCACGAAGGGAAAGTCGAGACTTACTTGGATTCATAATAGGGCTGTGGCTGAGCCAAACGAGGATAGTAAATCTCTGTGCTCTGCTTCTCTTATTGGGATGTCACTCTTAGCAACTCTCTTCAAGTTGCTTCAAAAAGCAGCCACAATAGCAAGGTCAAAAAGTAACTAAAAATTAAAGAAAAATTGGCTTCTCCAGTGACTGGCTCCACACTCAATAATGTGTGGTACCCTCGAAGCTACGAGCTATTACTGAGCCATCTCCAAGTGCTCTTAACTCAATCCGGAGGCCATTCTCAACACCTAACTCACTGGCACAAAGCACAGCTGAAGGAGTTCCGAACCTTCCTAGGCTGAGACTTACAGGAGCGAAAAGGGGTGATCTCATAATGCCCCTTTATTCCATACATTGTTCCATAAATCTGACTATCAAGATTGTACTGGAGCCGGGAGATGGTGGCGCACGCCTTTAATCCCAGCACTCGGGAGGCAGAGGCAGGCGGATCTCTGTGAGTTCGAGACCAGCCTGGTCTACAGAGCTAGTTCCAGGACAGCCTCCAAAGCCACAGAGAAACCCTGTCTCGAAAAACCAAAAAAAAAAAAAAAAAAGATTGTACTGGAAGTCAACCCTCTGACGTGGAAAACCACACTGAGCGCTTTCTGAATCCATGTTGAACTGACTGAAGAAATAAAAGCAACTTTGACTTCCATTCCCTGTCCCCAAATTTCAAGGTCTCTTTGCTGATAGTAGCCCAAGCTGCCTTAACTTGCTAGTCTCGAATTCCAGATCCTTCTGCCTCAGTCTCTCAAATGCTAGGATTCCAGACATGCACCACCACATTCAGCTTGTTTGTTTATGGTCTTTCAAAACAGGGTCTAATTCTATAGCCCAAGCTGGCCTTAAACTCATGGTAACACTCCTGCCTCAGTTTCTTCTTTTCTTTTTTTTTTTTTGTTTTGTTTTTTGTTTTGTTTTGTATTTGTATTTTTGAGACAGGGACTCACTATGTAACTCTGGCTGTCCTGGAACTCAGTCTGCAGGTCAGGCAGGCCTTAAACTGAGATCCACCTGCCTCTGCCTCCCAAATGATGGGATTAAAGACATGGGCCACCTCAACCGACTTGCCTCAGCTTCTTAATGCTGGATTATACAGTGTAAGCCACCATGCCAGGCTGAATGGGGTCTCTTAATATTTTAGAATGTCAACACAAGCCAGAACTGCAAGAAATACCTTTAGGCTCAATAGAATTTTGTTAATGACAAACTTTAGTTAGGTGTTTTTGAAGGTATTAATACAAAAACTTTTTAATGTATTTATTCATTTATTAAGTGTGCGGATGTTTTGTCTATATGAATGTCTGTGCACAACTTGTGAGCCTTCAGCTTAAGGAGGCCAGGAGGGTGGCGGGTCCCCTGGAACTGGAGTTACAAACCACTGTGAGCCACCACGTGGGTGTAGGGACTCGAGCCTTCATCCTCCAGGAGAGCAGCAATGCTGAGCCATTGCTCCAGCCCCCAAAATAAAAACTTAAACTTGACCAGCTTCTATAAATATGAATGGGGCAATTTAAAACCTAATTTTAAACTGAGTCGGTGTCTATATTTATCTAATTTGTTATGGCATTTTAGGCAAAGATGAAAAACAACTATTCAATAAAAGAATGCTATTTGGAATGATGAGTTACAATTACTTCTGAAAAACAAAGACATAATTGCAAATAATACCAAAGTCCCTAGGACCACCTGTTAAGATAAAAAAAAAAATCTATGCATCCCATCGTCTTTAGATGTAACCAGAGGCTGGTTTACACCTAGGATATCCAAGAAGCATCAGATTAAAAGCATCAAATATCAGCCTAACCCAGGTTGCTAAACACAAGCACAGCAAAGGAAAAGCCCCATACAAAGTTAAAGAAACAGGGTCTAGAGGTCTAAACATACCCTCAAAATGCAATGCCTACACTCTGCTTAAACCTCTAGCTCAGGGCAACCACTAACCCTGGCGTATTTTCTACCTCTTTCCTCATCCTCTCTAGAATTTCTAACGGCTCTTAGCATTTCCCCAAAGCCTTTCCTCTCCCAGAAAATGAAACAGCACCTGGCCTCCACATTTTACTGCCTTACCACTTAAGGCCTAAGTTGTGTTTTGCCTTCTCTCCTATTGGTTATTAAATTTGTCCCCATTTGCCTGTACTTACATTTCTTATAATCTTGCCTCCCCTGCAATGCAAAGCATGTATCTATCTCCTTTTTGATATTTGTAATTCTGGCTTACAACAGTGCCTTTCTCTCCCAGGGACTGTCACCACAGCTCTAGGTCTGAGTCCTTATCTTCTACTCAAGGACTATTCTCTTCCAGAGTTTGACAACATTAGTTTGGCCAACTGGGATTCCGCCCTTAGCCAAAAAGCTATCCTCCCAGCTCTTCTACAAAACTACTTGCCTCCCCCAGCCTGGGCTTTTCCCCCTTCACCGTTAAACCCATCAGTACCCAGCCTTGCCCAGTTTTCCCCTGCCCCCAGTGTCTGTCTTGCCTTTATTCTGAGCTCCCCACTATTCCCCACTCCTGGATGCACCTCCTCTCCCAGGCCTTACCCGTAACCCTGACACCGGGAAGGCCCCTGCCAGCGTCCACAGGCGTCTCTCCACCCCGGTTCCTCCGCTCTTCAGTAACTGTCCCCACGCCCCTTTCCCTCCAGGGCCCCGCGCGCCGCCAGGAGCCCACACCTCGAATGCGCTCCCACTGTCACTTGGCCTCTCTTCCACAAGATGGCGGAGCTGCTGCCCCCACCCCAGGGTCCCCTCTGCACCCTCCTGCCCCCTCCCCCGAGCTCCAGTCTAGTCCCTCCCTCCGCCTCTCCACCACCGGCCTTGGCCCCAGGTCCCACTGCCCCCTCCCGCGGTGAGCGGGCGACCCAGGCCTGAGCTCGGCGATGAGCCAACGCCGCCTTCTCCACCATTCCCCAGCCCGCACCATCTCCTCACCATAAACTTGAGCGCTTTCTCCTGCAGCACCGCCTCTGCCGGGTCCATAATCGCCCGGGCTACTGGGTCTCCTCTCCGCCGGGGCCGCCCCTTTCGTGCCAGGCCGCAGCCAACGCAGCGCCCCGATCCCGCCTCCTCTTCCTTCCCCCGCCCTCTCTCACCTCCTGGCACGGGCGGGAGGGGGGGTCGGGGGTGCTGAGGAGGACGCGTGGCACAGCGCGTGCGCGCTCCACTTCTTCACGGGACTTGTAGTTCTGGAGGCTCGTGCGTTGCAAGGCGAGAACACGCGGCGAACAGCAACTCCCGCGGGTCCCTGCGTATAGTCGCGACTGTATGCAAGCCAAATCTGGAGCCCTCGAGAGCCAGGAGGGGAAGTCGGCTGACGGGATTTGTAGTTTCCAGCCTTTAAGAGTGGGAAGCCAGGGTGTCACCGTGGTTACCGAACGACGCCCGTGGCTGCTCGCCTAGCATTTGATAGCAAGATGGCGACTAGTGCTTCATCTGTACTCCAAACACGAGGAAAACTGAGAGAACTCAGGGTCCTTGGGCCTCCCTAATTGATTTTGGAGAACTGGACCCTCCTAAATTTTATATACATCGGGTTACAGCAGAAAGTCTAAAACCTAGGGCCTCTGAGCCCAGTGTGTATGTGGAAGTAGCCTAGACACCAATGCAAGATTTCAAAGTCTTCCTAAGCTATTGCCTCTCATTTCTGAAAAGTCTTTTCTCCCCTAGAGCAAGTCAGAGGCAGATAGAACTCAGTCCAGGAAATTCTTGAGTTCAGCGCTCAGAAAATATGGGCTGTCATTGCTAACCCTGAAATCTAAATCCTGTATTAAGTCAATGAAATACACTGACCCCATCAAGCAAATGCAACCTATAGCTTCTTTGGCCTTGAAAATGACAAAATGAGCCGGGCGGTGGTGGCGCACGCCTTTGATCCCAGCACTCGGGAGGCAGAGGCAGGCGGATCTCTGTGAGTTCGAGACCAGCCTGGTCTACA
>NC_022015.1:72952163-72956842 GCF_000317375.1 Microtus ochrogaster | reverse complement strand
GCAACCACATGGTGGCTCACAACCATCTGTAATGAGGTCTGGTCCCCTCTTCTGGCCTGCAGGCATACACGCAGAAAGAATATTGTATACATAATAAATAAATAAATAAATAAATAAATAAATAAATAAATAAATAAATATTTAAAAGCTGGGCATGGGGGCTCAGTGGTTAAGCATACTTGCTACCTTTTTCTTTCTTTCTTTTTTCTTTGTGTAACTTTGGAGCCTCTCCTGGAACTCATTCTGTTGACTAGGCTGGCCTTGAACTCACAGAGATCTGCCTGCTTCTGCTCCCCGAGTGCAGGGATTAAAGGCATGGACCGCCACCGCCTGGCTACTCTGGCAGAGAATCTGGATTCAGTTCTCAGCACCCATGTGATTCACAACCACTGAAAACTTCAGTTCCCTCCTACCATTTAAGAAAGAAAATGACAAATGGGCTTATTTTGGAAATTCAGTGTACCTCTGAAGGAAAAAAGAGAATCATTAGGCTTGGCCTAAAAGCCAGATTCTGATAAAACTGTACAAAATATCTGAATTTTTTAAATAAGCAAATAAGGAAAATACCTTTTTGCTTAAGCAGTGAGCTCACCAACCCAGCCCTCCTGAAGAGGCAAGGGGATCGATGCAGTTTGAAGACAGCCTGTTCTACATAGTAACTTGTAGGACAGGCAAAGCTAGACCTCTGTCAAACAAACAGAGAAAGATATAAACTGTTTTCCTGCAAAGGACCTTCTAGGACCTCTTTCTCACACACTAAGCGAGTATTCTGTCACTCAGCTACGTCTCCAACCCCTCTGTTGTAAACTATTTTATGTTTTCATTCAACAAATGGTAAGCATACTACTGTGCAGATATCAACATGAAGAAGAAGAGAAAGATGATGGTGAGGATTCAGGTCAGACATGGTGGCACTTGTCTCTAATCCCAGCACTTGGGAGGCAGAGGCAAGAGGATCTCTGTGAGTTCGAGGCCAGCTTGTTTGACATATTGAGTCCCAGGATAGCCAGAGCTACATAACAGACTCTGTCTCAAGTAAACAAATGGATAAATAAAATGGCCCTGTTTAGCTAGGCATAGTGGTGAATGCCTCTGAACCCAGCACCAAAGAGGCAGATGTAAGCAGACCTTTGAGTTCCAACATAGCCAGGGCTACATAAAGAGACCCTGCCCCCCAACAAAAAATGTTGAGTTATAACAAAGAATGAGAACACATACTATGGAAATGCTATTAAGAAACTTACTATTTTGTATACTAAGTTTTAAATTAATTTTAAAAAAGAAAAAATAGTAAAGACTCATCAGTACTAGAGTAAACCCAGCCTCTTCCCTTACAGCTCGAGGCTCTTCCATTTCTCATATGCTGACGCTTGTCCTAATGGTCTGTGTGCCTACAGAATTCAACATAATAGCTAACAAATAAGAAGCATGCTGCTAATAAAAAGTTACTCTTGGATTTTAAAAAATTAACATTAAAAATTTTTAATAATTACAGAAGTGCAAAATGAAGCCAGGCATGGTGGCTCTTGCCTTTAATTCCAGCACTCAGGAGAAAAAGGTGGGTGGATTTCTGTGAGTTTGAGGCCAACCTGGTCTACAAAGTGAGTTCTAAGGCAGCCAGAATTACCCAGAAAAAAAATCCTTTTTCAAAAAACAAAAACAAAAGAAGAAGAGTTGGAAAATGGAGAATTAGAACTTGTTTGTTAAGAAAATTCCCAAAGGGGCTGGAGAGATGGTACAATGGGTTAGAGGTTAAGAACGCTTACTATTCTTCCAGAGGATATGAGTTCAGTTCCCAGCGCCAAAGGGCTTACAATTGCCTGTAACTCCAGCTCCAGGGGATCTGACACCCTCTTCTGGCCTCTGTGGGGAGGCACTACTCATGTGTATATGCCCACAGTCAGATGCATATTTTTTTTAATTTAATAAATTAAAATTTTTCTGGAAGGTTTCAAGGTGCTCAGGGAGTAGCCCCTTGAAGTTCCAAAGAACCCATGACGGTCTGAAGGGAATAGAGTGAGGAGGGGAGAGGCTTGGGGTCTTGCTTTGTTTTGTACCCACTGTGCCTCACCAGGAGCAGACCTTCAGCTACCAGCACCATCTTCTTTAAACATCATGGGCGGGAGCAGAGGCCCAAAGAGGAAAGTCAAGAGAGAAGAACATGTAGGAACAACACAGCCACCAACCTGGGTGATTGTTTGGTTAAGCTGACTGTTTTGTTTTTTCTTTTGCTTTGTTTTGCTTACCTTTTATTTTTTTGTGTGTATATGTGGATGCACATGACCAGACTTGTAGAGATCAGGAGACTGCTTGCAGAAGTTGCAGCCAGATCTCTGTGAGTTCGAGGGCAAGATGATCTACCTAGGGAGTAGACAGCCAGAGCTATATAATGAGACCTTGTCTCAAAAAAACTAACAATTAGTTCTCTTCTCCCACAGTGTGAGTTCCAGGGACCAAAGTTAGATAATCAGGCCTGGTGGCAAATGCCTTCATCCACTGAGTCATCTTTCTAGGCCAACTTAGTTTTGACAGACATCAAAAATACATAACCCTATAGGTTTAACTGAGACCATTCAGTCCACAGTGGAAATGCAGAGTTCACGATCAGCCTGATCTGAAGAGCTGAGTTCCAGGCCCACCAAGGCTACTGAATGAGAATCTGTCCTTTAAAAAGTAGTAACATGTAGGTGGAGACTGCTCACTTATTTCCCAGTCACCCAGACCAGAATAATATTACAGAAACTATATTAATTACAACACTGTTTGACCAATAGCTTAAGCATATTTTTAGCTAACTCTTATATCTTAAATTAACCCATTCCTATTATTCTGTGTCTCGCTACGAGGCTGTGGCCTACAGGCAAGGTTCTGGCTTGCATCTGGCTTTTCCCTGACTCCACCTACTTTCTCTCTTTATCTCTGTTCAGATTTCCTACCTGACTTTACTCTACTAAGCCATTGGCTTCTTTAATAACCAATGTTAATAAAACATATTCATAGCATAGAGAGGGGAATCCCACATCAGTAACATTGCCTGGCGGTGGTGGTGGTGTACACCTTTAATCGCAGCACTGAGGAGCCAGAGACAGCCAGATCTCTGAGTTCGAACTCAGAGTGAGTTCCAGGATAGCTAGGACTAAACAGAGAAACCCTGCCTTGAAAAATAAAAACAAAAGTAGTAACAGCAGCAGCAGCAGTTGCTGCTACCATCACTTTATTAGATTTTACACCAGGCACTAGAAATTTTACATTGACAATTTCTGATCAACCAGGTATTGTGACACACGCCTACAGCTCTCTCTATCCAGGCAGAGGTAAGGGTTGGTAAAAGAAAGAGATTTTTTTTCATTTAGAGCTCCTCTTGCTAAAGTACTCATGTCGATATGGATCCAAAGGAAACTGTCAGGGGCTGACCACGGAAAGGCTAATCTTTGTTGAAACTGGCTACTTACAGCTAGGTTTGGAGGTGCATACTTTTAATCCCAGCACCCCGGAGGCAGAAGCAGGATGAGGCATTTGAGAGCAGCTTGAAGTACATGGTATTGTCTCAGAAACTAACAAAATCAAAATCACCGCTCATGGTGGAATTGAGAAATCCAAATTAAAAACCGTTTGATGAACCATCCTGCCTCCATCTTAGACTTAAAAGCTATTTTATAGTAATGATAAACTTGGCTCATTCCTGTTTATGATTAAACCTCTGTTTCTCAAGGATTGGACTATACACCACCTGTAACCTTAACTACAAATGGTTTTGTACTGTCTGTTCCAGGAAGCAGCAACCATGTCTTTACTTCAAAAACTTGTTAGGACCATCTTGTAGGCCTACCTTTATTTCAAAAGGTTATTATAACCTCCCATTGTTACAACTATCTTGTTATGACCACCTTGTTATGTTCGATTGCTGTAACCCTGCCTGTTTGCCTCCCAGATCCCACCTTTTGGAAGGTTCCAACCCCTGAACTACAGAAGCCTTATCTTCCTCAAGTCCAATGCTGACCTCTTGAACCCTGTCTTAGGCAGAGGCAGCCCATGTACAAGAATAAAAAAAGCTTGCTTTAATTAATTTGGCTATGCCAATTTAGGTCAGTGGTCTTTCCCTTCACATTTTAGGGATTAACTCTTCCTTCCTTCCTTCCTTCCTTCCTTCCTTCCTTCCTTCCTTCCTTCCTTCCTTCCTCCCTTCCTTTCTTGTTTGATTCTTGCTATTTAACCCCATCCTGACAAAGCTCAAAATCTTCCTGTCTAGCCTCATAAATGCCATGATCACAGGTATTAAAACGCAAAGCCAGGTTAGACATTTAAATTGATGTTGCTCCTCACACACATTCAGTTTATGCAAACTCTTTGGATTGGAGGTAAGAGACCTGAGGACACAAATTCTTAGTCTCTATCAGTCCCTAAATTCACTCCCTCCTGAAAGACCCTCTGAGAGTGTCTTTCAGTCTGGGGAGACCCTTCCCAAGGAACAGCGAGACCACTTGTGCAGATGCAAACAGCAAGAGGTTTATTCAGATACACAGGTACCTGGGGCGTCCAAGTCTCTCGGAGGACTGGAGTGCTGTCAGGCTGGGGTAGCGGGTTTTTATAGGGTAAAGGGAGCAGAAGCGCGGTTACAGAAGCGAGATGCATAGTTACAGGGTTTTCATTGGTCAGTTTGAATATGGCCGAGTTCAAGT
>NC_022015.1:72947016-72952063 GCF_000317375.1 Microtus ochrogaster | reverse complement strand
CCATTCCTCCCCCGGCCCAGCCACAGGTGTCTCTATCTCATTTTGGCAGCTTCTAAACTGCCCTTTGTTAAAACCCTGAATATTCAGTACAAGCCTTGCAAAATGGTGTTACCGGTGCTAAGTTGTTTAACAAGCTGGGCAGGGGTCTTTCACTCCAACTGGAGAAAAGAACAAGAGATTTATTTCCAGTTCATACTTTTATTGGCAATGTGTTGTATTTAGTTGAACCTTTCTGATCCCCCCCCCGCCACCGCAAGACAGAGTTTCTTTTTGTAACCCTGCCTGTCCTGGGACTCATTCTGTAGACGAGGCCGGCCTTAAACTCAGTAGACAAGGCTGGCCTCGAACTCAGAGATCTGTCTACCTCTGTCTCCCAAGTGTTGGGATCAAAGACATATGTCAACACAGCTACCTGGCTCCCATCTTCTTTCAAAATGTTTGCTTATTATTATTGTGTTTTTAGACAGAATATCTCGTAGCCCAATATGGAATCTGTAATTGAAGATGAAGTGAGATGACCTAACCACTTCATAGGTAAAAAGGTTAATTTGGGATCAAACTGCCAAGACTGGAGGCAGGTTTGGGGGTTAGGGGCAATAAACAAGAGTGTTTTAGATGATACTCAGCAGGGAGGGGTCTCTGAGTTGATACAAGCTGTTCTGATTAATCTGGAACTAGATGTCCTCGTGTGAAGTAAAGGGAGATTCCTGGTACACAGAAATAGTAGTTGTATTCTTGAGACAGGATTTCACTCCGTAGTCCAGACTAACAGGGAACTTGCTATAAAATCCAGGCAGGCCTCAAACTCAAAGCAATCCTGTGTCCAGCTTCCCAAGACCCGAGATTATGGGCACAAGCCTTCATCCATGGCAGTGGGAACTGCAGAATAAAGTCAGTCTCTGGATCTTGAGGGAATGGGGAAGCAGAGAGGAGAGGCCAGAGAAGGCGTGTCTAATAGGGGAGGAGTGGATCACGCCCCAAGGAAAAGGCAGCACAGACAACGGCATCAAAGCAGTCACACATTCCGGCTTTCTTCAGGCAGGAGTGATGAAGACTCATATAGTAGCACACGGGCCACTCGGGGGATGCCATGTCCTTTGAAACAACCAGAGAGTCTAGATGAAAGTTCTACAAAATGGTAATCAGGAACAAAAACAGCTTCCTGCAAGCCAAGCTCTCTCCCCCACACATCCGTTTTCCTGTGTAGAAAGGCATGGCATCTCTTAGAACTGCCACTCTCATGCAGAGAAAGTAACCAAGGTTAAATAACACTGTCTTGGAGGATTTTGTCATTTTCTGTCACAGATGTCAATGGTGTTATTATGATTGTGCCTTTTGCAATGAGGTAGTTTCTGATTTTAATGTTATGGGTCACTTCATGGGGCAGGATAGTGATGTGGGCAGTGCATCTCTGAACTTTTTTTTTCTTCATGATACAGAATCTCATATAACTCAGGCTAATCTTCAACTTCCTATGTACCCAAAAGAACCTTGCAGTATGGGAAGTCCTTCTGTATATGTGTTGCTTTTATTGGTTAATGAATAAAGGTGCTGTCGGCCAATGGCTTAAGCAGAGTAAAGCCAGGCTGAAAGAGATAAATGGAAAGAGTAGACAGAGTCAAGGAAAAGCCATGTAGCCACTGCTGGAAACAGACAACTCTACTGGAACCCACCGAAACTTTTCCGGTAGGCTACAACCTAGTGGTGATGCACAGATTAACAGAGATGGATTAGTTTAGAATATAAGAGTTAGCTAGCAATATGCTTCAGCTATTGGCCAAACAGTATTGCAAATACTAAAGTTTCTGTGTGATTATTTTGGGAGTCTGGGTGGCTGGGAAATGAACGAACGGCCTCCCCCAACAACCTTGAACTTCTGCCTACCAAGTGTTGAGATTACAGATGTTTACTACTATACCCTTTCATGTGCTGCCGGAGAAAGAACTCAGGGCTTCATGCACACTAAGCAAGTACTCTGTCAGCTGAGCTATATCTTTAGTCCTTTTGTTGTATTGCTTATATGTATTCATTTTGGCACTTGCATGTGTGAATATATGTGTGAGGAGACAAGATTAATATCCAGTGTGAGTCCTCAGGCATTGTCTAGCTTGACTAGTGACACAGGTGCTCTCATTGACTTCGACCTCATTGAGTAGGATGGCCTGGCGAGCCAGCAAGCCCTAGGGATCTCTCAATCTCCACTTCCCCAGCACTGGAAATATTGGCATGCACACCATGCCTGGCCTTTTCATGTGGGCACTGGGGCTCAAATCCAGGTCCTCCTCATGTTTGCACAGCAAGCATTTTATCAACTGAGTTGTCTCTCCAAGCCCCTGCTCACCATATATGGGGGCATACAAGTGTGTGAGTATCCAGAGAGCAACATCAGGTGGAGTCTTCCTCCACTGGCTCTCCACTGAGGCAGGCTGAACTTGGAGCTCAATGGTTCTTGTCTAGCTACCAAGCTTAACCTGGAATTCCCTGTTTGTAAGTGGAGACTGCTTTTTGGTTTCCAGACACCCAGACCTGAATAATAAACACAGAACTATATTAATTATAACAGTGCTTGGCCAATGGCTTAAGCATATTCCTACCTAGCTCTTATATTTTAAATTAACCTATTTCTATTTGTTTGTGTATCGCCATGAGGCTGTGGCTTACTGGTAAAGTTCTGGCATCTGTCTCCTTTGGCAGCTACATGGCATCTCTCTGACTTCACCTTCTTTCTCCCAGTATTCAGTTTAGTTTTTCCACCTAGCTCTATTTTGTCCTGCCATAGGCCAAAGTATCTTCTTTACTAACCAATGGTAATAAAACATTTTCACAGCATACAGAGGGGAATCCCATATCACCTGTTTCCACCTACTAAACATTAGAATTGCATTATACATAATGCTATCATGCAGACCAGTCTCTATTTTCTTCTAGTATATTTTAGTGTAAGTTCAAGGGGTCTGAATTTAGACCTTAAATTCTTGCAGAGCAAGTGCTTTACCCACTGAGCCATCTTCCATATCTCCATCCAGAGAGGTTCCTTCAATGGGGGTTTTCATTATCACAGACCATAAAGCCACCTTGTCTGGCTAGAAGAGCCCAGTCCCTACAGAACCGCTCTGTGGGGTTCAGATAGGTGGCATGAAGAAGGGCCATCAGAAAAAAAAATAACACAGACAAAGGTAGCTGTGCATTTGATCATATAGTCTGGGAACAAAAAACAAGGTCAGTATGACTTTAGGGGAAGAGTAGATGACCCAAGACCAGATGCAGAGGACAGCAGTAAGGCTCTTATAAAAAGCCATTGTTCAGCTGGCACAAGCTGGTCAGGTGAGCCGGCTTACATCCTTTCTGTCTGGGGTCTGTGCCCGTACTTCATGGACTATAAATATCTTGCCTTCCACCCCAGCTCACAGGCCAAGTTCAAGCATTTATACTTTATCCTGGGGCTGTGGGAAAGTACTGAAAAATGTTAAACAGGGCTGCAGCACGGTCAGATTTGTATTTTCAGAAAATCACTCAGAGCCCAGGGTGGAGAATAGATTAGAATGGAGCACAGCTGGAGGCTGGGAAAAGGATTATGAGTTTGCAGAAATCTTCCTGGGAGAGGTGGTGGCAGCCCGAACGAGGGAGGTGGTAAGAACCGAAAGGGTAGATGGATTCCAGAGACACTTCAGAGAAAGAGTCAGTGAGACTCAGTGATTGATTAGATGTGTCATGAACGATGTCAAAGGGATGTGTCAAAGATGACTCCTAGGTATCCGGCTCAGGAAACAGGATGAATGAGGAGTGCCACTTTTTGAGACAGGGAGCACAATAGAAGGAGCAGGCGGTGGGAGGATAATCAGTTCTTTTCTGGACGTATTGCTTCAAGGCGCCTGTGAGGCTTCCGTGGATTTAGACGGTGGGGAGGTCCTTGGCCTTTTGAAACTGAAGCAAGAGAAAGTTTCTGTTTGTAGACATAAAGGTGGCAACTGAAAGGAAGAAATGGCCCAGAGAAAGTCCAAATGGTGAAAAGAACAGCAGGATGGAGTCCAGGAGAACCATACATTCTCAGGACAAGAGGGGGGGAGGAGGAAGCTACAGGAACCAAGAAGAAAGGTGACCGCTGAAGGCAGGTCTGGGCAGGTGACGAGTGCCCCGAGGCTGTGTGTGGAAGAGGGAAGGGAAGGAAATGGAGAATGCTCAGGCACTTACAAGATCTGTGGCTCAAAGGGAAGAAAACCCAGCGTAGTGACTGGAGGGAGAAGTTGGGTGGAGAACTCTCAGATTTGAAAAAGGGAAGACTTCAATGCAGAGGAACTTAAAAGGCGTGACAGCTAAATTAAATGTGCGAACCCTGGTTAGATTCTAGAACACACACATTTACATATATATATATATATATATATATATATGCGTGCGTACACACACACACACACACAGACAACTGCTTAAAACAATAATAAACGTTCATCTCATCTGTGTCAGAAACTCAAAGCCAGCTTAGCTGAGTGAGGGTTGCAGTCAATGTTAAATTGGAGCTGGATAGTCTGAAGGCTTGACTGGCCTGCTTTCACAGTGCTCAGTTGATAGTCGTGGTGGCTCTGGTTCACATCCTGGCATTTAGAAAGCTGAGACACAGTAGTAAATTCAAGGTCGGCTTTCTGTCTGTCTGTCTTTCTCTGTCTTTCTTTTCCCCTCTCTCTCTCTCTCTCTCTCTCTCTCTCTCTCTCTCTCTCTCTCTCTCTCTCTCCTCCCCTCCCCTTTCTTTTTTCCTTTCTTCTCCAGAGACAGGGTTCCTTTCTGTAGCACTGGCTGTCCTGGAACTCACCCCAGAAACCAGAATGGCCTCAAACTCACAGAGATCACCCACACTGGAGCACTGGACTGAGCTCCCAAGGTCCCAATGAGGAGCAGATGGAGGGAGAACATGAGCAACGAAGTCGGGACCACGAGGGGTGCACCCACCCACTGAGACAGTAGAGCTGATCTATTGGGAGCTCACCAAGGCCAGCTGGACTGTGACTGAAAAAGCATGGGATAAAACCGGACTCTCTGAACATGGCGAACA
>NC_022015.1:72938755-72946748 GCF_000317375.1 Microtus ochrogaster | reverse complement strand
AAAAAAAAAAAAAAAAAAACTCACCGAGATCCACCTGCCTCTGCCTCCAGAGTACTAGGATTAAAGGTGTACAGAACCACCACCCGCTTCAAGGTCAGTTTTCAATTCACAGTGCAAACAGGTCTGAAAAACAAACTAGTGCCAGGTGGTGGTGGCTCAGGCCTTTAATTCCAGTGCTCAGGAGGCAGAGGCAAGCAGGCAGATTTCTGTGAGTCAGAGGACAGTCTCTACAGAGTGAATTAGTTCCAGGACAGGCTCCAAGGCTATACAGAGAAACCCTGTCTTCAAAAGCCAAAATCCAAAAACAAACAGACAAACAAAACAAAACAAAAAACGTAGCTAGGCTAGCTAGGTGTGGTGGGCCCTGCCTGGTACCTGTCATCTCAGCACTTGGAAGCCTGAGCAGAAGGATTGCTTTTGAGGCCAGCCTAGACTGCAGAATGAGAGCCTGTCTCAAAAAGCTGAAAAGTGACACGGCCTTGACAATCAAATAACCAGCATCCGTGACTACCTGCTTAAGAGCGGCACAAAAAGAGAAGGGAGAAGGGGATTAGTTAGAAGGGGAACCAGCAGGAAGGGGGCACGGGGAAGGGGGATAAGAAAGTGTAAGGAAAGGTGAACAGGATTGTAACCCACTGTTTACGTGGATGAAATTTTCAAAAAAAAAATTAATTTATTTTAAAAAAGCAGACAAGCAGAAAAAGATAACTCAGTCTCCTACCTTTCAATTTGATGTCTTGGTAGGAAGCATCTGTAAATTCCTTGCCTTGTGAATTTCTGCAGGGCTCCAGTTGCCCACCTTGTTTTTCTGAGACACAGAGTCTCTCAGTGATTGGCCTGGAGCTCACAGATTAGGGGATGCTGGCTGTGAGGTCAGCAAGCCTCAGAGATCCTCATGTAACTCTGTCCCCAGAACTGGGACTGGAAGTTCCATGCCACCATATCTGGCTTTGTACATGGGTGCTGGGGATCTGAACTCAGGCCCCATGTTTATATAGCAAGTGCTTTACTAATGACACCATCTCCCCAGGCCTCCCGACTCTTATGGAACCAGACATTACAATTAGCCTAACCCCAGAGCTTAACTGCAGTGACAGTGCCTCTTATTTATTACAGTAGTATCCAAAGCTGAAACAAACAAAAGTGCTCACTTCTGTAATAAAAACATTGTTTGTGTGTTTGTGTGTGTGTATACGCACACAGAGACATGTTCATACACTTTATTTGCTATGTTTTTCCTGGCTTGAGAGATTAACCAGCACTCAACTGTTTGTGCTGACAAAGCTATCTTTCTCCAGATTTCTGTGCCTCAATCCGTTAGACTGTCTGACAAACAGTATCCATCACAGCTTAGTCTGCAGACTTAGCTCTGTTTGTGCTGGTTGTTTTCCGTTTATCTGGACTATGTCAGACCTCAGCACTTCCATACCTTCACGGTCATGATTCCCTTTATCTGACTGCTATCGTTCTCGGGCAATGTTGGAAGCTTTCTTCCTTCCTTTCTTTCTTTCTTTCTTTCTTTCTTTCTTTCTTTCTTTCTTTCTTTCTTTCTTTCTTTCTTTTTCCCTTCTGCCTCCCCAGAGCACTACTGAGAAGGAGGAGACCAAGGCTAGGATTAGTTCTATTAGAGGGTATTAAATTCTCACTTGGTGTTGATTTCTCTGTAGATGGATAGGAAACAGTCTGAGCCAGCTGGTACTGATGCATACCTTTATTTAACCCCAGCATTCGGAGGCAGGGGCAGGCAGATCTCTGAGTTCAAGGCCAGCCTGGCCATCCCAGAGAAACCCTGTCTCAACAACAGCCATCAAAACAAAACAACAACAAAAGAAAAAAAATCCTTTCAAGGAGTCTTTCATTTTCTAGAGCAGCAGTTCTCAACCTGTGCGTTGGAACCCCTTAGTTAAACATCTGATTCCAAAATCATTTATATTACGGTTCATAACGGTAGCCAAATTACACTTATGAAGCAGCAATGAAATAATTTTATGGTTGGGGTCACCACAACATGAGGAACAGCATTAGAGCAAGAACAACATAAGATATATACTAACGGGGCTTTCTGGCAATGGTAGGGCCTGTATCCCTCTTGCAGGGAGCCGGACAGGATCGCCATTACAAGATGGCGCCAACATCCTGTCTTGTTGGAAATAAACAACTCCATATTTGGCTAAGCCTTTGAGAGCTGTGTGTCCCCCACTTCCCGCATTTGCGGTGGTTTAGAGTCCTTGGGCCTATCCTGATGCAGTCTGGTGACAGCTAATGGTGGCAACCAATCACAGGGCAACCCGTGTAACTACTCCCTATATAAGCAGCTGCTTTTGTGCTCTGGGGGGTGGGGGTCCCTCGCTTCCTGCTCTCCCTCAACCAAGAGGCACTCCATTAAAGTGTGATCTGAGAAGAATCCTCGTGTGGTGGTCATTCTTCCTCGCTGGTCGAGAAGTTCGCCGCAGCCTCTCAGTGCTGGCACATGCAGACTTGATCCAATTGCAGATTAAAAGCCTAGACTGGGAATGTAGCTCAGTGTGTAGACTGGCTTGCCCAGCTTGCATAGTGGTGTATAAGCTGGGAGTGGTCATGATGGCGCATACTTGTAATTCCAGCACTCTGTAGGTGGCAGCAAGGGAGTCCAAGAGCATCCTTAGCTATATAGTGGATTTGAGGCCAGCCTAGACTACACGAGACCTTGTCTCAAAAGCAGGATTTAGGGATGCTATCAAAGAATACTGCTAGCAACTTGCTCAAAAGGTCAAGGGATGGTGAGAATGATTAGTTACAAAGACTAAGAAAACAGGTGAAAGAACAAAACACCTTGACAAGCCACGACTTTCCAAAAGGAAGGATGGGCAACCCAGTGGGAAACATCTGGAGGAGTCATATGTCAGCATCTCTTTCTCAAATTTATTTATTTATTGTTTTTTCAAGACAGGGTTTCTCTGTGTAGCCCTGGCTGTCCTGGAATTCACTCTGTTAGACCAGGGTGACCTCAAACTCACAGGCCCACTTGTCTCTCCTTCCCCAGTGCTAGGAAGGCTTCCGCCCTGCCTCTCCCGTGTTTTAATCTCATTTTTCATGTTGGTCAAACACAAAGGAAAAGCAGAGAGCCAGAGAAAGCTTTTGGTACCATCCATCTGGCTTCAAGATCCAAAGAGGGGTGGGAGACCATGGGGAATGCATTCTAAAGGGCAAAGGGGAGGCTTCTTGTTTGTTTGTTTGTTTGTTTGTTTGTTTATTATACATATAGAGTCCTGCCTGCCTGCCTGTGTGCCTACATACCAGAAAAAGACATCAGATCTCATTATAGATGGTTGGAAGCCATCATGTGGGTGCTGGGAATTGATCTCAGGACCTCTGGAAGAGTAGCCAGTGCTCTTAATCACTGAGCCATCTCCCCAGTCTCAAGAGGGGGGTTTCTATAGGTCACTGGTTTGAGTGTAGGTAAGGACTGGTAGCTGGATAGGGAAGACTGTGCAAGCTAAGGCCCAGAAACAGGAGTCAGAAGAAACCCAAAACTTTTAGCTAAAAAACAGAGAGAGAGAGAGAGAGAGAGAGAGAGAGAGAGAGAGAGAGAGAGAGAGAAAGGCCCAAGGTCAGTAAGATGGCTCAGTGATAAAGACACTTCCCCCTAAGCCTGATGACCCCAAGTTCCATCCCAGAGACCCAAATGATAGGAGATAATTGACTTCCCAAAGTTGTCCTCTGGGCGCCAAAGGATCACCCCAGCATGTATACATCCCCCCAAACATTAAATAAATAAAAGTAATAGACTCGTATATCCCCTTTGTGTGGAATGCATAGTAGATTTAAAAAAAGATAAACCATCCTCAAATAATTCTGAAACAAAACCAAAACATTCCTAAGATAAAATCTGCTAGGCCATGATGCAGCACATGAATGGACCACTTATGTGACATAGACAATGTTCTGGGTTCCATCCCAGGTACCCTGCCTTTAATCCAGAGATTAAATTTAATGCAGAGGCAGAGAGATCTCGGTGAATTTGAGGTCAGCTTGGTCTGTGTGAAACTGTCTCAAAACAAAACACATTTATTTTAGTCTACTATGGTAGCAACATGTCTGTAATTGAACAAGTTTGAGTCCAGCCTGGACAACATGGCCAGATTCTGATTCTGGAGAGAGAGAGGTTGGGGCACTAGGATAAGGTATCAAAGCACAGATTTTCCTTATTTCCCACTTCCCACCTTACTAAGCGGTGGAGAGTTATATTGATGAACGTTTACCTATTTGTTTGTTTGTTTGGTTTGTTTTTTCAAGACAGGGTTTCTCTGTGTAATAGCTCTAGCTATCCTGGAACTCACTCTGTAAACCAGGCTGACCTCAAACTCACAGAGATCCACCTTGCCCCATCCTCCTGAGTGCTGGGATTAAAGCTGTGGGCCACCGCTGCACAGCAATGAATTTTTATTAAGATGAAAGAGAAGGCAGTAGATTATTCTGTGTAAAGGTGGCAGACAGTGAGGGGAGCTACTGGCAGAAAGGAAGAGAATTTGAAGGTGGGAGAGGGGGCTGAAGAAAGAGAACATGATCCAATAACAAAAGGGCTACTTCTAGCCCAGATCAGAACTTGAGCTGGATTTGGGGGATGCAGATGGATAACCCACACACACACCCTGAGGCAAGAGAATCCTAAATTAACTAAGACTCATCCTGAGTATCACACATGGAGAATCTCTGTTAAGTCTGGCATGGTGGGTCATGCCTATCACCTCAAATTTGGGGGGATAAAGCAGGAGGATGGCCATAAGTTTGAGGCAACGTGGGCTACATAATGAGTTTTAGGATAACCTGAGCTACAGTGTGAGATGTTATAAAAAGAAACTCCAATAAAATATAAAATAAAGAGAAGGTTGGGGATATTGCTTAGCTTAGTGTAGAGTTTTTGTCTACCATGTGTGAGGCCCTGGATTCAATTTTCCAGGACCAGAAACAAAAGAGCACAACTTTAGTCTCTTCTATAGACAGACACTGTTTGGACTTAACAGTTTGCTCATTTCATGATTGAAAGTAGAAGTTCAAAATGCACGTTTGATTCCAGACAATTACAAGACCTTGAGGTCTCACTTTTTTCTTTCTTCCCCCGTCTGTCTCTGAAACCATGGCAATACTCACGTCTCATCCTCCGTGTGTTTGAGTTACAGACATGTCCTGCCATGTTCCACTGTAGGATTCATGACTCCAAGTTAATGATTGTGTTGATGTAGTTGTGCTTCGTGACCAATATTGTATCATTCTGAATTTCCTTCAGTGGAAGACTGAGAAATAAATGAAATCCAGGAAATTTTCTCAGAGGTAGTAGGAGGGCCAGAGCCAAGCTGTCGTGCCTTTTAAATGTTTTTAGGAATAAAACCAACAATTACTCCCCTTCCCTCCGCACCCAAGAAGCCTGAGAATGCCACTGTCGGATATGCTGGAGCTCACAGGCTGGGTCTTAGCTCGAGTCCCATTCCAAACCCTGCCCAGATGTTTGGCTGGAAACTCACATTCTAAACTCCATCCTCAAAATCTGCCAAACGGTGGCTCCTTTCCTGTAGCTGCTCAAGACGGTGCCTGCAGAGTACTTAAGGCCGTACCAAGAACTGCTGTGTGATTTCTCCCCCTCCATTGGGAGTGCTTTGCTCTTTAAACCAGACTTTTAATTCTGCCTGATCTAACTTATTGCATAGGTAGAGAAACTCGCTACCGGGGATTCAAAAATACTTAATAGATCTCATGTAGCCCAGGCTGGCCTCAGAGGTAGTAGCTGAGGATGACTGTGGACTCCAATTCTCCAGCCCTTGCCTCCCAGTTGCGGGATTATAGGTGCATACATCCACACACCGATTATCTGGAGCTGGGACTTGAACCAAGGGCTCCGTGCATGCTAGGCAAACACTTTACCAGCTGTGCAACACCCCCAGCCTTCGGCGGAAATGAGAGCAGCAAAGGCCACACTTGCAGAATCATTCTCGCTTCATGTTGAAGGGCGTCAGTTAGTGATCCAGCAGTTCATTTGTCAATATAATTTGTTGTTAACTTAATTGTAGGAAAATTGAAAAATGTAATGCCTAGTCATGAAACCCTTAAGGCTGGTTAATCTTTCTAGATTGCAACCAATGTAAATTTTTACTAGCTGATCCCATCTTGATTATAATATGCTGAGCCCTGGAAAAGCTGCTGAAGGCTTCAAGTCATGGTGTGCACAGGGAACAGACAGGCTCCACCATCTACCCTTGATGCCAGGGAGAGAGAAATGGCAGAGGGCACTGGATTGAGCAGTTTGGTTTTGAAACGCCAGTCAGGGGAGGAAATCAGTGTCTGACTGAACACTAAAGATACCGGCAACCCCGAGAGTGG
Organism: Microtus ochrogaster; assembly: GCF_000317375.1. NCBI lineage: Eukaryota > Metazoa > Chordata > Mammalia > Rodentia > Cricetidae > Microtus > Microtus ochrogaster. Next base: position 72,940,394 of record NC_022015.1, on the reverse strand, counting down.
AGGCTCAGCCAAGCCCTTTCGGGTCCATTCCTTATATGCTGGGGTGCTCTGAAAAACCATAGCTCAGACCCAAGCTTCTGGAGAGAAAAACGAGACAAATCCAAAAGACCACAAAACACGTTTCCTTCCCATCAGCACTGGCTTACTTAGGGTTGTGTAGAAAGGCCCTATTCTTCAATTTTATAGTTCAAACATAGTGACATCCCAAATGAACATCTGCGACTTCTCTGATAATTCAAGATCTGTAAAGGATGGCCGAAATGGTCCTTGCTTCCCCCCTCTGGACTCTGATTTTCTGCACCAAAGAGTGAGGAACAGACATGTTCATCAATCCTGCTGCCCCTTTCTTACCCTGAAATATAAAGAGGCTTCCTGTTCTGTTTTAGCATCTCCAAGGAAGAGAGAGACTTTCCTCTCCTTCAGGTACCTCCAAATAGCCAATCCTGCAATAAGCCCTTTTTGAAGAGTGAAGTTGAGGACTGGAAATAGTGGGATTCTAATGACAGCAACTGACGCTTTTTACCCTCTACCACGGGCCCAGCAAGTGAGCCTGAGGCCTAGTCCAGACAAATGGGGAACCAAGAGGTAGCACGCAAACTTTTTTTCCCAGCCCTTTATGAATATAAATATTTAGCGCATGGTGTTTTGCAGAATTAAATCTCCAAACCCAGATTAGCCTAGTAATATCATTATGTAGATGCCAGGGATGAGATACCTGTGACTGTTGCGTGCCTTGTCATTCAAGGATGCCTGTGACGACTTGATGCACTTTAATTTGCCAGGGCAATCATTAATTGCATATGAAACAGTTGGTGTTTGGCTTGAAGGGAAGCTGATTGGGTCAGTCACTGAGCATTTGGCTCAATGATCTACAGCTGGCTCTTTGCTCCAGCACCCCTGCTTCCTTTTCAAAAGCATTCTCACTCAATGTTTTGGGGACCCCCTGAGGAAGAGACTGTGAAACATTGGGGGTTTTAATCTGTGTTTTCCTTTGGGCATTATAGCTTTAATTTTAATATTTTGGATAATAAAGAATGATTTTAAATTAAATTTTCAAGTCTGCCATCTGTGATTGTTTGGACTTTTCCCTCCTCTCTGGCAGTTTTCTGACTTAATGTTCCTTGAACAGGAGAAATAGTGGGTTTCAAGCAGAAGAGGAGCAAGGGACAACCGAACAGGACAAGGTCACAGAGTTTGGAGAAATAGGAAGAAGCTTTGACCTATGGCCTTTGGCCCTGGAAGTTGGGGTGTTGGGGGATGATATCCAGAGTCAAAAATCACAGAAGGGAACTCAGATACATCATCACCTAGTATCACCTCTGGATTTGTCCTTGAAAAGGTCATAGCCAAGGTCATACCTTGGTTTGCTCTTCTGTTAGAGAAGGGTCCTGTTGCTATGATAAACACCATGACCAAAAGCAACTCAGGGACCAAAGAGTTTATTTCATTTTACACGGCTAGGATGCAGTTCTTCACTGAGGGAAGTCAGGGCAGGAACTCAAAGCAGGAATCCGGAGGCAAGAACCAACCAAGAACCAACTAGGTGCCGGGTGGTGGTGGCGCACGCCTTTAATCCCAGCACTCGGGAGGCAGAGGCAGGCGGATCTCTGTGAGTTCGAGACCAGCCTGGTCTACAGAG
>NC_022015.1:72917490-72938655 GCF_000317375.1 Microtus ochrogaster | reverse complement strand
AGGCAGGAGAAAAGGCAGAGTGATAGGGTGCAGAGTGGGGAATAGAGCTAGTTCCAGGACAGGCTCCAAGGCTAAAGAGAGACTCCGTCTTCAAAAAAAAAAAAAAAAAAAAAAAAAAGGAACCAACTAGGTGTGGTTGTGCATACCTTTGACCCCTGTACTCGTGAGGTAGAAACACGCCTTTGTGAGTTCAAAGTCAGCTTGGTCTACATAGACAGTTCCAAGACAGCAAAGGCTACAGAGTGACTCTGTCTAAAAAAAAAAAAAAAAAAAAAATGGACAAACACTTCTTACTAATTTGCTGCCTCTAGCTTGTTCAGCCAGCTTTTTTATCCAGCCCAGGACCACCTGCCTAGGATTGGTGCTGCCCATAGTGGGCTGGGATCTCCCAGGTCAATAATCATTAAAGACAATCTCTTATAGACAGGGCCAAACACCAGTCTGATCGAGTTAATTCTCCAGTTGACGTTCTCTTTTCCCTGGTGACACCAGGTTGTGTCAATCTGATAGCACAAGAAGTGATTTTATTTGTTCAGTTGGTTGGTTGGTTTGCAGTACTAGGATTGTTAGAAATAAAGTCTAGGGTCACAGAGAAAGAGAACACTATTCCAATGTATGAGTTTTTACATTGGGCAGGAGAGTGTGCCAGGAAGAGTGAACGCACGGAGCCTGGAGGTGCACTAGGGTTTTATTTTAACCCAGGTGGGAGTTGACTCTCAAAGTCTTATTCGATTGGCTAGTCTTCAGAGTTGGTCACAGGGAATGACAAAGGAAAGGGACCACCACTCCAGGTTATCAAATTTCCAGAATGCAATAGGAAGCCTTTGTATAAACAAAGGTTTTAGCTGGAGTTTGTGTGGGTGGCAAGGAGTGGGGCAGGGGGTGAATGTTATTAAAATGTTTCCATGAAAATCTTACAAGGTGCGGAAGATTAAGATTTAAATTTCTCATGTTAAACACATATTTTATCGTATTGGATAGAAAGACTCATATATGATATTTCTTACAGGATCAAACCCAAAGTCTCATGGATCCTATAATCACAGTAGGCAGGAGTAGGGATTTTATTTACTTGTTTATTTATTTGCGGAAGTGGTGGCATTGGGGATCAAATCTAAGGCCTCCCACTTATAACATTCAGTTATAACCCCAGCCCTCTTCTTATTTTTATTATTTTATTTATTTATTTCATGTGTGTGTGACAAGGTCTCACTATGTAGATCTGGCTGTCTTAGAAGCAACTATGTAGCCGGGCAGTAGTGGCGCACTCCTTTAATCCCAGCACTTGGGAGGCAGAGACAGGCGCATCTCTGTGAGTTTGAGGTCAGCCTGGTCTACAAGAGCTAGTTCCAGGACAGGATCCAAAGCTACAGAGAAACCCTGTCTCAAAAAAAAAAAAAAAAGGGTAACTATGTAGATTATGTAGAACTCACAGAGACCCCTCTGCCTCTGCCTCCTGAGCACTGGGATTAAAGGCATGCACACACATTTAGCTGTTCTTACTTTTTTTTTTTGAGACGATATCACTAAGTTGCCCAGACTTGAGCTTCCTCTGTAACCTAATCAGGCAAGTAGTCTACAGACTGAATTACATCCCCCAGCCCAGCAATGAAAAGTTTAAATAAAGGATAACCCACCAAGAGGTGTCCTGACATTTCTATCCAGCTGGTCCTCAGAGGACAGCCCTTTGACCCCAGGCGTTGTCCTTATCCACTGAAAGCTAGGGCAGTCTGAGCACTTAGGTGTTTCCAGTGTTAAACCTGAGATCGCTGCCTCCACGCCCGTTCTTCATGTTGTCAGCGCAACCTTCGAAGGGAAGCGAGGACGCATCACCATCGTCCCCACTGCAGACCACGGCATTAATGAGTCAGACAGACAGCGCCACTGAACACTGAGACAAATGCTGAGCGAATGCCAGGATCAAATGAAAAAGCACCTGCCAGCAGAGGAGCCGGGATGACAAGTGGGTTAGCCAGGGAAGGCGGGAGTGTGGGGCTTGAACGGCAAAGCAAGGAACTCCTCCACCTTGCCTTCTGTTAGCGGGAGAAGGTTTCCTGGAGGGCCAAGTTTTGCACTGGGGAGAGGGGGAGAGGATTTAAGGTGAGTTCCAGGGAGAGCTTCTTATTTGAAAAGAAAGACCGATGGATCAGGAAAGCCACCTTAAACATTCCCTGGCATAAGAGACACACAGGGAATGATGGAGTTGTAGAAGCCTTCGGTTATGCCTAAGTAGGGAGCTTTTTTGATAAATCGCTCTGTAGCCCAGGCTAGCCCCCAACTTGTGATCATCTTGCCTCACTCTTTCCAGTGCTAGAAGCACAGGTGTGTCTCCACATGCACCCTGGTGGGAGGAGAGGCTTCCTTAGCATCAGAGTGAGTTATTTTACATGTGTTGATCTCCCCCTCGTCCTCTCCCACCCCAAATTCTGCATCCTCTGCACACAGCAAAAGGTCAAATTCATAGCTCCACAGGTCAGAAGACAAAGGTTTATAAAATGACCTTGAAGATTCGGGAGGCAAAATTCATGACCCAGAGCAAGTCAGAAGCTCAGGTATTTATCGTATTTCTAAGACTCCACATGACCATCTTTTGTCCCACGTGACTTCTAGAACAAGAGATACGCTAGAATCAATCTCTCACTCTCCTTTTTTCTTTCAGATATACAACACACACACACACACACACACACACACACACACACACACAGAGAGAGAGATTCTGTCTCCTTCTCTTCCTCTGTAAAAATCCCTTGTTTGCTCGTAGATACAACCTTGGTATTCCCCCCAATAGTGGAAAACAACCCCAACAAGTGCCTATGAAAAAAGCCTTTAAGACTCATGAATATTTAGCTCGTCCTCATGTAAAATATATGACTTTGTGTAAGGATCAGGCGAACGAGGTGCATGATTTTTTTCTGATTTATGGGCCTGGAGACGGATTATTCATAGCAGAGCAGCTGTGTGGAAAGATTCATCCGCTGCAAAATGTGATTGTACATCAGGCAGTGTGTGGGAACGGAGCTATGACTAATGGCTGCTTTACATATAAATGAGAAGGTTTGTGCTAGGAACTGTAAAAAAATACAATCACTCAGCTGACGGGCAGGCTCCTTATCGTGGATGCAGGAGAGAGACCACCAGAAAGGTAGGCGAATGGATGCCTCCCCTCCTCCAGAGCCACGTCAGGAGACACAGAGGGTGGAGAGAGGAGATGGGGAACTGTGGAGAAGCAGAAATCTCTTTTCCTGATCCCTCTCAGTCCCCACATCTACCCTAACCTAGGCCCACCAAAAGCTGGTCTGGGTGGAGAGCGTCCCAATGGAAGTGCTACATCGCCCACACGTCCTGAAGTGATGGGCACACTGTGGATCTCCTGAGCTCGGCCGTGGGTTGCTGAAGGTTCAGTCCATTTCAGAAACGAACAGCATGCATTGAGGTAAACCTGGGAAGTAAAAAATCTCAGTGAATATGAGGCTTCCCTCTGCCACTCCTCAGTCTCTTTTGCTTCTGTTGTTCATCTCTCTCCTCTCTCGTAGCTGAGACAGGCTGTCTAGACATTGCAGATGTGGACAGATGTTGGGTCTGTAATTTATAACAACGGCCTCCAGAAGGCAATTCCAATTTGTTTCGGTAAGGCTTTGAGTTACAGGCAGAAAAAATATCCTGTAAATACCGTTGACTTACATGGTAACTACACCAAGGGTTTACTTAGTGAGCAATCACTAACTATAGCATAATTACACATCCCTGCAGATTACTGGAGAATTTAGTGTCACTGAGCAGGCAATGACCACTAAACCGAACTTCTGGCTTTGGGAAGGGCCAGAAAACAAGGGCATTAACCCACACTTAGTAGGAATTTATGTCTATTTCTTCAAATTATCAATTAGCCTCTCTATTCCGAGGAGCCTTTCAGTTTTAGCAACATCATAGATAACCCCTCACCATCATACCAAACTCCAGGCAGGCGTGTGCTGGTTGCTCTTTCCAGCTGATACAGGTTTAGGCCATGCCGTATCTGGGGATACTCTCAAAGCCCTCAGACAAGCGTGAGGCTAGTGATTAACTTCCCCATTATCGTAATGGGATACACATTCAGCAGCAGGGCTGAAGGGCACTGAGCCATCTTCACTTTGTCCTAGTGACCGATGATTCAACAGCTGTCCAGGCCGAAAATGAAACTGGCTGGACCACCCACGCTGTGAAGACTATTCTGGTGGTTCTAGGGGGAAATGGTAAGGTGTAGTTTTAGAAGACTTTTCTCAAGAACTTCAGGTTGCTTCTTACTCCCATCTGGGGTGGTGGGAGTGTGTCGCGTCGCAGGAGGCTGGTGCAAAGGCTGGTAGTATGCAAAGAAGTTAAGTGGTCTAACCAGGATCACAGCGCTGGCATCAGAAGTCACATTTGCACTGGGGGTCTGTCATCCCTGAGAATTCTGACCAGCTGGTCCCTTTGGGATTAGGGGATCAGAATCGGCTGGCAGCTGGGAGCTCTGGCTTCTCTGGATGTATAGGGTTGCAGCTGAAATAGCCATCAAGGTATCATTTGCATCAGGCCGGGTGTAGGGGGAAGGGAGGTGGGAACAAAGGGGGCAGAAATATGTGGAAAGCAAATGAACACATTGTGTTGTGTACCAATTTTAATTCATCGCCAACCTCTTCTAGTCGGTTTGTTTCACATAATCTTCCTTCCTTCCCCCCTCACCTGTCCAGAGACAATCTATAAAGCTTAAGGTTAATAACAGCTCTACACACAGACCCCTAGGTCTCCACAGATTCTGAAACAAATGCCTCCTGCCTCTTTAAAAACATATTGCAGCTGGGCAGTGGTGGCACACACCTGTTTTTAATCCCGGCATTTGGGACGCAGAGGCAGGTGGATCTTTGTGAGTCTGAGGCCAGCATGGTCTATAGAGCTAGTTTCAGGGCCTACACAGAGAAACCCTGTCTCAAAAACAAAAACAAAACAACAACAACAAAAAAAACCACAAACAAACCAACATACAGATATTGCCTAGAGAATTCTGATTCTTTGCAACTAGTGTTGAATTCTCTCTCATTCTCCCTGACCCCTGCCGCTTATGGTATGTTTGGTAGCCACCCAACTACAAGTGATGCCTCGCCCTCACCTGAAGAAGTGGTCCTCTGATATGTTAGTGGACTTCACCAATCACTGGCTGGGCAGGAAGGCTACTGGAGCCAAATGAAGAGAGCCAAGATTATAAGCAAGAGTACGTGGCCCTCCCTGGCAAGCACTGGCCACTGGGCATGACCTCAGTCCTGCCTGCCTAGGAGAAAAGATATTATCTGCAAAGGGTGGGTTTAGGGAGCAGTTTGTGTCTTCGAAGTTTAAAGTGTTCAGCTTGGGCTGCATGGCCAGTTTAAAGCTGGTTTGGGAGGCAGTGAAGCTATGTCACAAAGGAAGGAATAAACAGAAAGCTGCAGACCTGAGCTGAAGCTCTGTCAGTAGAATGCTTTCCTATGGCGCTGCAGGCATGAAAAAGTCCTGAGATCCATCCTCAGCACTGCATAAACCAGGTGTTTTGGCACATAGCTGTAACCTTAGCATTGAGGAGGTGGGAGCTGAAAGGTCAGAAGATCGAGGCTATCCTCAGCTACATAGCAAGTTTAAAGCCAGCCTATACTATAGGAGATCCTAGCTGTCTTTTTTTTTTAATATTATTTGATCCAGTCATGGAAGCATATATGCTGTAATCTCAGCACTTAGTAGGCAGAGCCAGGAAAAAAATCTCAATTTTAAGGACAGCCTAGGCTATGTAGTGTAACCCTGACCTCCTCACCACCAAAGTAAATAACTGTAAGGACTGGGGTGCAGTGCTGAGATTTCTGAGATGTGTTTTTTAAAATAATGTATTTATTTTAATATATGTGTATATGTCTGTTTGAGTGTACCAGTTACCCTGGAACCAGAGCTGTAGACAGTTGTGAACTGCCATGTGGGTGCTGGGAATTGAACCCAGGTCTTATAGAAGAGCAGCCAGTGTTCTTAACCTCTGAGCCATCTCTCAAGGCCCCAGATATGATGTTTCTTGTTTTTGTTTCTTCAGGACAGGATTTCTCTGTGTAGTTTTGGAGCCTGTTCTGGAACTCGCTCTGTAGACCAGGCTGGCTGGAACTGACAGAGATCTGTTTGCCTCTGCCTCCTGAGTGCTGGGATTAAAGCCGTGCACCACCACCACCACCCGGCTTCTGAGGTGTGTTTTTATGGTGGTTTTGAAAACTGCAAGTGCATGCTACTTTCCAGGGACCTGCAAGATCCTACTGGAATGTGGGTGTTGATTACCAAAAGCCCTCAACCCCAGAGATGTTTCTCAGGGTACCAAGCCCAATATAGCTCCCAGGCAACCATGGGTGTGGGTACACTTGGAGCTCCAGGAGGACTGTGGGTAGAAGGAGTGATCCCCTCTGGTCAAGAAGGATGAATGAACTATATACTAAATAATGTGAATAGTGAGCAAGGCCAGAGAGGTTATGTGTGCCAGGTGTAGCTTATCTCCTCGATGGTCCATCCACGCATTAGCCTTTTAAAGAAAACTGTTCCCGCTGTCAGAGAGCAGAGCTACCCTCAGAGTATGAGGAAGATCGCCACTCACAGTCCCTCTCTGGGCCTTCCGTGAGTGTTAGCTGGAAAGTCAAGTACATTTTCCAGGTGTGGAAGACAGAAATGAGCGGGAAAGGGGGCAGCAGGGGTTTGAGTCAGTAGATGTCTTCAGGGAGTGAGCTTCAAAGAGCTGTCTTGGTTGAAGATCTCCCTCACATGTAAAAATCTGTGCAAAATCATATGTGTACATGCAGTATGCACATGCAAACCTGCATATCACCTGATACTTAAAGACTTCTGAACTACTGAGAAAAGACCCAATATCTCAAGCACACGTAATTGTTTCAGGAGATGCTCTCATATTACAGTCTTCTACAGGTCTCTGTTTGGTTTTCTTTTGGTTTGTTTTGAGACAGGATCTCTCTACATAGCCCTGGCTGTCTTGGAATTCATTATGTAGGCCAGTCTAGCTTTGAACTCACAGATATCCACCTTTCTCTGCCTCCCAAATGCTGGGATTAAAGGAGTGCACCACCAAGCCCGGCTTTTGTAGGCTTCTTGATCAGATAATCCAAGCCTGGAATTTTGGAAAAAAAGATGGAACAGGATGAGGAAGAACATACCTTCAAGTCTTTTCCAGTGGACTCAAGGTCTGGTCTTAGTTCTCTAGACTTAATCATGCCCCAGGTAAGCTTGATACCTTAGATGTCACATGTGCATCTGCGAAGGACAAGGGACATCAGATCCAGAGCCCAACATTAGTTTTTTTTTTTTTCTAATACTGGTCTCAAGGATTCTAAACTAGTTCATTTGAAAGATAGAAGAAAAGCAGGAACTTTGGAGCCAGAAAGCCTAGGGTTGAATTCCGTCCTTTTCTGTTGATTAGCTCCCCATCTCTTCATTCATTCAATAAATATTTAGTGAGAGGCATCATGTACTGGGTGTGTGCTCTCTTTTGGGCAAACTGTTTATCTCAACTACTTTGAATCCACTCATCTCTACAAGAAGAGTAACATAACCACATATCACAGTTATACACACAGTTGACACTTGATAAATGCTTGAGTGTGCCAATGCTGTCAAATAATGGCTTTCCTTGCTGACATTTCCTTCCAAAAGTAACTGATCTACACCTTGGGGAATTTTGTAGCACCCAGGAGGATCTCCATTTCTTATAGGCGACATTAACAGGAGTTGAGGACATGACTATTTTCTGGCACAAGACAGCAGGGTATAGGTTCAATCCTGGGTCTTCCCTCTCTAGGCTGTGAGCCCTTCATGGGCTGATACTGTGTCTTCATGTGTTCAGCATGGTGGCCGTGATATGTTTGACAATGCCACAGGAAATGTGGATGTGGGACTAGAAAGATGGCTCAGCAGTTAAGAGTCAGTACTGCTCTTTCAGAGGATCCAAACTTGGGTCCGGCAACAACATCTCATAGACACCTGTAACTCTAGTTTTAGGGACTTTGACATCCTCTTCTGGTCTCAGTGGGTACCTACACTGTGTGTGCATGCATGTGCACGTGCACACACACACACACACACACACACACACACAGATACCTTTAATTTAAAGAAAAAGCAGATGTTTGCTAAATGGACAAAGGGAGGAACAGGGATTCTAGTACTGTGGTGATCCTGCAGGCCTCTCATTGTTTCATTCAAGAAATATGCCCATTGCCTTCAATACCTCTGGGGCACTATGGTAGGTGCTGGGGAATATAATGATGAGTAAAACGGACTGGACCCCTGCCTTGTTAGAGCTTAGTCAGTGGGAGAAGAGGGGTTATGATCAAATAGTTGAAAAAGGAAGCAAATGAAGCTAAGAAAGCATATTTGTGTATACAAGCTTATATATAAGAAGAAGGGTACAGTGGCTTGACTGAGAATGTCCCCTGTAGCCTCAGGTGTTTAACCATTTGGTCCCCAGTTTGTGGCACTGTTTGGGAAGGTTTAGGAGGCGTGGCCTTGCCGGAGAAAGTACGTCACTGGAGGTAGACTGCATCATTGTTAGTTCTTGCTCTTTCTGTTTTGTGCTTGTGGTAAAGGGTGTGAGTTCTCAGAACTGTGCTCCTGAAGCCATGCCTGCTGCTTGCTGCCATGCCTGCCCACAGTGGTGGACTCTTAGCCTTCTGGAGCCACAGGCTCGAATAAATGCTTTCTTCTATAAGTTGCCTTGGTCGTGATGTTTTAACCACAGCAACAGAAAGGTAACTAACACAGAGGGAGTGCTGACCAAGTCTGAGTAAGCACAGGTTTTTCCAAGGTGCAACATGTCTGTAGACATCTGCAATAGGAGCTGGAGTTAACACCAGGCTAGCAGTGCCTCAATTGTTAAGGGAAATCTTTCCTAGTGGCTGCTTCCAGCGTGGCACATGTAGACCTTCAGGAAAGGCAAACATGACTGGACCACGGTTTGTAACCGTGAACATTGAGCAAAGAAGGTGGGGAGGTAAGTTCTGGTCTTTCTCTCAAAAGTAAGAGAACACCACCACAAGGCTTTAAGTTCAGGGCAGTGACCTTGGAGTGGGGTGGGAAGGGTGATGGTAGAGACTAGAATGGGCAAGCCCTGTGTTCTAGAGTGAATTGAGAAGACTCCCTGACAGTTTGGGGATGGCCACTGTGCAGATGGAGATGAGGAAGGAGCATAGCTACTCTTGCGTTGGGATTTTTGTGTTGTTTGGTTGTTTGCTTGTTTTTCAAGACAAGTTTTCCTTGTGTAACCCTGTCTGTCCAGAGCTTGCTGTAGACTAGGCTGGCCTCAAACTCAGAGATCCCCCTGCCTCTGTCTCCCACATGCTGGGTTTAAAGGCATGCACCACCACTACCCCAACTGACTCCTGGGTTTGTGAAACTTGTTCTGAGCATCTATCTATCTGGAAGACTTTTGTAAAAGCTCTTCCTGGTCACTGGTGTGTTCAGTTCTGATGCTTTCAGAGGTGAGTGGATTTCCCTTTCCAAAGGATGAGAAAATGAACAGGATCCCCACTGGTCCTGGGAGGCACTGAGAAGGTCATTTCCCTGCCAGCAACCGCTGGTCTTTCAGGCACTCACATTCATCTACCCAACTCGCCCAAACCCAAACAGGAATCCTCTCCCTCTCAGACTTCTGAGCGCTCCCCACAGGCCACTCCATTCTGCCCCTATGTATCCTCATCTCCCCAAAGCTCCTGCACCCCTCTTTTCTCCTCCCTCCTCCCTACTTCCCCCTCATCCTAGCCCCAGCCTCCCTCTGCCTCTACTTTACCCTATTAAGAAACAACCACCCCACAGAAACCTCTGCCCCTGGCGGCTGCTCCCTGAGCCCCGCCCGCTCCTCCCTCCTCCTGCTCCTGCTCCTCTCCCTGACAGATGCCTCAGAGCCCCGGGCCGCAGTTAAGGTGACGAGATGCAGCAATTCTTTATGAACATTTCATTCCTGCTCGCTACACGACGTAAATTAGATGGTGTGTTACATTCGGGCAATAAGAGAGATATGTCACCACGACGCTGGCCCATTGGATGGAGAGGGTAATCCTGCCGTGAATTTCATTACTGCTTTTATATAGACAGAATTAGCTCAGTGACAGCGAGCCTGATTGTCTTTCACTAGGGGTTTGGCGAAGAGCAGAAAGGATTTCACCCTGATGTGCACACTACTGAGTGACCCCGCTCACCAGCGGCTCTGCTGATTGCTTTGCACCTTGCAGACTCGCAACCAGCTCAGCCTCTTGCCCGCCTCGCCTCGCTCGCTCCCTCTGCTCCCTCCGGGTCTCCAGCCCAGCAGCCCACCCCGCCCTGCCTGACTTTCTCTTGAAGCCAAAGCCAGGAGACCTAACAGAGGAGTCACAAGGTCACGAAGGGATGTGTCTGTGGGGAGGAGCAGGGCAGCAGAGCTGAAACTAAAATAAAACAAAAAGTCCTCCTGTGACTAGCTCTCCTGGCCAGGTGCTGGGTCCTCTCACTCTCATGGCTCCCAGGAATGGGTAAGAAAGCCTATGGCCCTCTGGGCAGGAGCTGGTACACCCTCTTAGTTGTCCCCAGCAGAAATCTTGCAGCTTTCTTTAGGTTCCTGTCCCATGGCCTCCTGTATTTCTGCAGCAGAGTCCCTTCCTTACACCTGATTAAGTCACCCTAACCCCATACATAACACTCAGAGACTAGATGGCCCCAAATAGTGGACTGCAAAACCAGACCAAGGATTTTCTTCCTAGGTCTTTGCCATGGGATGGCTGGTCCTGGGAAAGCCATCCCAGCCCCTCCCTGGTTCTCAGCTTTCTGTCCACTCCCTCCCTCCCTCACCCCTGTTGACTCCTCAGTCATGGCCTTCTGCCAAGGCCTTTCTGAAGCAGCTGTCTGCTCCTGGGGTTGGCCAGGGACACAGACCATCACTAAGCCCCTGATCACCATTCCGTTTTTGTTTCTGTCTTCCAGAAGCCTCTAGAAAGAGTCTCTGAGTTTCTATTCCTTGAGGGTTAAGGGGCAAGGTCTGAAGCAGACAGCATAATCTCCTCACGGCCTGCTTTCCTTTTGGTCAATCCAACAAATCTGTCAGGAAAGCTTCTCTTGTGACCCAGAGTGGCGAGGGCTGTGGCTGCGTTGGGAGGCATTAGGATCGCGGTGGCCACTTTCTAGTGGGAGAGGGGGGTTCCTGGAGCTCAGCAGAGGTCTGAGCAGGGCACATGGGGGCCAGAGGCCTGAAGCAGGGCCTCTCCCTGCTGAATCCTGGGGATTCATCTGAGCTCTCCCTCTCAGTTGCTGCCCTTACCTGTCAGTCTGCCTGTGGTCACATCCCTTTCCCAGCACAGCTTGCACCACAGGACCTGACACTTCCCACCAGGTCAGGAGAATTCTGAAGGGCCTGTGATAGGATAAGGCCTTTCTGGAGACCAAGACAGCCTAACTTTCCTCTCTTCCCAGCCCTGCTTCTTTCTAGTTTTGTCACCATTATCATTTTATATGGAGGGGTGTTTTGTCCCGTAGCATGTTATCTGTTTACATACATGCCTAGTGAGGCCAGAAGAGAGTGTTGGATCCCCTGGAACTGGAGTTGCAGATGGTAGTGAGCCACCGTGTAGGTGCTGGGAATTGAACCTAGGTAGTCTAGATGAGCAGCCGGTACTCTTAAATACTGACCTATCTCTTCAGACCCCTCTTCCCAGTTGTATCTCAGCCCGGCATGGTAGAATTCACGCACAGAACGCTCCAATTCAGTCAGTTTCCAGAGTCAACCTGAAAGCAGCGCCTGTCCTATGTGCTAACGGGGCCACCACAGCATGGAAGTGTGTAAAATATAGTTCCCTGGGAGACACAGCTGCTGCCTTTGGTCGCCAAGGTTAACGCTGTGATTGCCATCATCGTCACAGCTGGCCCCACTCAGCTGGTACCACAGGGGTCAGCAGATAGATAAATGTCCAGCCTTCTTGCTTTACCCTAAGGACAAGGTCCTCTTTACTTTGTACTTTATCTCTTTATCAGAACGACCTTTCCAATTGTGGACCTTGTTGTTCAGGAAGACAGCCGCGATAGTTCTGCAATTCTGTCCCCCACCTCTCATTTTCAGCTCAGTTTAGTTTGGTTTGGTTTTTGAGGCAAGGTTTCTTGTAGCCCAGGCTGGCCTTGAAGTTGCTCTATGGTCAAAGATGACTTTGATTTCCTACCTCGGCCTCCTAAATGCTGGGTTACAGGTAGGAGCCACCACAGTTTTATTCAGTGCTGGGAGCTGAAGCCAGGATTTCCTGCATGCTAAGCAAGCACCCACCTTCCTGAGCCACATCCCCAGCCCCACTAAGAAGGAATCAGTGAGCTCTACCCATGGCATTTCTTCCTTTTCCACTCTATGGGTGTTCCTAGTTGACTTCCTAGGCAGATACTTTCCTCATAGACCAAAGCTTCCATCCTTGTGGTGAGGGTGGAGCAGGTTCCCAGGGAAAGCCTGAGAGAAGAAGCTCCTCGGTTTATGCTATGACTCTTCTTCCACCTTGTCCGCAAGAGCCAGGAAGAGATGGGCCAGTCAGATAGCTCAGCAGGTAAAAGCAATTGCCCAGTGTCCTCCATTCGATGTCCAGAACTCCACTGAGGTAGACTAGAGAAAGCTGAACTGCAAGGCGGTCCTCTGACCTCCACAGGGCACTATGGCGCATGCCCTTTTCCTCACAGTAGTGACAGATTTTAAATAGTTTTACTTGAAAAAATCCTAAAATCTCTTTCTCCCCGGGAATAGGGAAGAGGTTGGCAGTGGTCACATGACTGGTTACTCTTCTATGTGTCTGTTCCTGAGCTCACACCCTTACCAGCCCCTTGGAATGAATAGCTGAAGGAGGTCTCACCAGTGGAGCCAGACCTCTCCCCAGGGCTTGCACCCAGGCTCTTGTGGAAGCCATGGTTCTCTAAAAGGCAAAGACCTAGATCATTTGCTCTGAAGCTTTCTGTGCAAGGCTACAGATGCTGAGCAGAGCCAGGGGGCTGGGAGGAGGGAGTTTCTCACCCTACCCCCACTCTCTTCTGACATCATAGCCCTCACTTCCTGACACTAATTGGTTGCCTTGGAAACAAGCTCCTCAAAGAGGAGGATGAGTGGATGTGGTGGGAGTGAGAGCACAGGAGACAGCCTTGTCACCAGGAATCCACAGAGCCCCTCAGAATCAAGCCAAGCTTCCCGGAGTTGTTCTCCTCCTTGGCACACATCTCCAGTATGGAGGAAGAGAGTTACCAGCTCAGGGAAATGCTGTGAACATTGATGGTCCACATTTTTTTCTTTTCTTTTCTGTACTTTCTTTTTTCTTTTCTTTTCTTTTTTTTAAACAGGATTTCTTTATGTAGCCCTGGCTGTTCTAGACCATGTTGGCCTTGAACTCACAGAGATTTTCCTGTTTCTGCTTCCCAAGTGCTGGGATTAAAGGCATGCACCATCACCGCCACTCAGCTAGTCCACATTTTTGTCTTTCTTTTATTGTTTTTTGTTTTGTTTATTTTTTGAGACAGGGTTTCTCTGTGTAGCTTTGGAGCCTGTCCTGGAACTTGCTCTGTAGATCAGGTTGGTATCAAACTCTTAGAGATCCACCTGCCTCTGCCTCCTGAGTGCTGAGATTAAAGGTGTGTGCCATCACCACCCAGCCTGGTCCACATTTCTTAATAGTACTATACAAAGGTAGTCTAGTTTACCATGCCTGCCGTTTCCTGCTTTGAATGGGGAGATCTTATTGCATTGTCAGAGTTCAACGCAGAAAAAGAAGGAGGAGGAAAGAAGGAAAGAAGGAAATAAAGAAGGAAAAGAAACAAAATAGTCACTAACTCTGGAGTAAGTGGATAGCAAAAGGGATAGAGGCTTTCTCTTTCAGCACTAGATCAGAAGTGATCTCTTCTCAGGAACTGTCATTAACTAGGCAATCTCCCACTCACCCTTATCTGCACACACACACACACACACACACACACACTTCACTACTTGCTACAGAGTTCACAGATATTTCATTCAATAAACACTTACTCCCTTTGCTCTGTTAGAGAATCTGCACCAACCTCAAGGGATAAGATCATGAGCTGACAGGACTCTAAAAGACAAGATCAGCTCTCACAAGTTGTCCTCTGACTTCCGCATGTATGCCATGGTGTGTATGACACCCCATAAACGAATGCATGCAATAAAAAAAAATTTTTGAGACAGGGTCTCCCTCTATAGGCCTGACTGTCACTAGAACTCACCATCCAGGCTGTCCTCAAACTCAGAGATTTCCCTGCTTCTGCCTCCTGAAAGCTGGGATTAAAGACGTGCACCATCATGCCCATCTAGTAATGAAAATAGTTTTAAATAAGTTCTTGGGCTAGAGAGTTAGTTCCGTGGTTAAAAAACATGCTTCTCTTCCATCTGCTGCAAACCGCACTAGCCTTTCAAGGACTCCAGGATCTTTTCTCTTCTCAAGGCCAAGGTGCAAAAGAGTGGAGAGCACTTGAGGGTGAGAGCAGAAAGGTGTCCCACTGCTTGCTGTGTGTACACACACACACCAGACACCCGGCCATGCTTCTGTGCACGTGTGCACTGCTGTCACAATTATACAGATTTCTGGACCAGTAGCAGTAATTTCAACTTCTTCTGAATTGTCCAGTACAGAGGTGTGAGTGTGTGTGTGTGATTCCACTTATGATCTTGAGAGTGAATGTGTGTTCTGAAGAAAGAGGATTTAGGGGTGTGTGTGTGCATGTGTTTGTGTATGTATGTGTGTGTGCACGCGCGTGTTTTCCAAATGCTTGGCTTTTTTCAAAATGGCTTAGAGCACTACTGTCATTTATGGGGTTTAAAATGTCAGAACAGGGCCCGAGGGGAGGCAGGGGAGATTAAACTGCAAACAGTGAAGGTTATAGATGACGTTTCTGATAGGCTGACAGGCGGACTCAAATGATGCTGCACTTTAGCAACCATTTAAACACACACACACACACACACACACACCACTCCGTAGTTCATCTCTCCATATTTTAATGGCATATTCTGAAAGCTAAAATCATAAAAGCCTATGTCTAAAAAACCCCAGCTCTGCTTTCAGAACCCACCAGCAATTCCCCATGGTTTGTGTACGTACTCAAGTGCACTTACCTTCCCAATATATGGACTTAGTTTTTGTCTCTCTACGTAAACTATTCTTTTTTCTAAATTGTAGACGAGATCTCAAGTAGCCCAAGCTGACCTTGAACTTAGTAAGTAGCTGAGGATGACCTTGAACTTCTGATTCTCCAGACTCCACCTCCTGAGTACTGGGGCCACAGGCGTTAGCATCAAACTCAGTCTGTGCAGTGCTAGGAATAGAACTGAGGGCTTCGTGTGCACGAGACAAAATACTCTTCTGACTGAGCTAGAGCCCAGCCCCCTTTGTGTTGCTTAATTCAACCACATCTCCACATAGCTTCCGAATTTTAAAAATAGTAGAATTGCGTAATTAATTTATATTATGTCCAACTGTTCACCTAAGACTATTAATTTGTAAAGTTGAGAGTCTGTAAAGTTGAGAGTCCTGTTTTATAAAGATAAGGAAATTGAGGCCAATGAGATCTGATGTGCTGGCCAAGACCACCCAACTAGAAATGGACAAGGGTGGGCCTTGAATTTTTTATACTTTTTTGTTTTTTGAGACAGTGTTTCTCTGTGTAGCCTTGGCTGTCATGAAACTTGCTCTGTAGACCAGGCTGCCTCTTCCTCTGCCTTCTGAGTGCTGGGATTAAAGGCATGTGCTACTACACCTGACTCCTCCTGACTATTTTTGAGACAAATATGTAGCCCAGACTAGGCTTGAACTCACTATGTAGCCTAGACTAGGCTTGAACTCACTATGTAGCCCATGCTAGGCTTGAACTCACTATGTAGCCTAGGTTGGCCTTGCCCTTGATCCTTCTGCCTCAGCCTCCCAAGTGCTACAAATAATTACAGGCTCCGAGTCCCTTCCTGCAGCCAGTGGCTCTAACGTGGCGAGACTTTAGAAGCCACTGGGAAGCTTGAAAACCCACCAGTGCCCGGCTCTCCTCACAGACACTCTGCTTCAAAGGTTCTGAGAAATGCACACTGCCTGTTTGTTTTGTTTGATTTGTTTGACTTGCTTTCTCGCTCGTCCCAGGCTGGCGGTGAACTTGCAGCATCTCTTCCTAGCTCCCCAGTGCTGGAGCTGCAGACAAGCATGCTTTGTTGTTGAGAGAGTTTTACTCCGTTACCCCAGCAATTTCAAATTTAGAGATTCTCCTGCATCAGCCTCCCCCTTCCAGGCCTGAGTTGCCGTGCCCAGCATGTGTGGTCTGTCTTTAAAGGGTCGGTGGCTCTGGCAGGTTCAGTTCCAGGACTTAGAAGTCGGACTCACGTTGTCTCTCGTGAAGGCACCTTCCTGTCCCCATCCTCCTCAAGGACTGTCTCTCACCTTGCTTCCCTGTGGACTTTTTCTGGATGAGGGTGTGGGGTCGCCCAGAACTGGACTTCCAGACAGTTGTGAGCCACCATGTAGGTGCTGGGAACTGAATCCGAGTCCTCTGGAAGAACAGTCAGCGCCCTTAACTGCTGAGCCATCTCTCTAGCCCCTCCTGTGGACTTTTCCTTAAGATGACCAATCCTCTGCTTCTTCTACCCCATCTGCCTCCTGCCCCCTTTACAGGGATCAACGCTTGTCTACCTCAGCCTGGTGAATGAAGAAATTGAGGTCTGGATGCCCCTCAGGTGGTTATCTAAATGGGTGAGCCTTTGGCCCCACCAAGAGTGTGGTCTACACAGTGAGTTCTAAGATAGGCTGCATGGGTAGACCCTGTCTCAAGACAAAACAGAACAACAAACAAAAATAAAGAATAGTATCAACAACAAAAAACTTACTACTTTTATTGATTTATCCCAAGCCTATTCTACTTCTTCTTGTCTCCATCTTCTTCAAAACATTCACTCAGGGCAAAAATATGATGGTTGGACTCGAGAGATAGCTCAGCAGGTAAGAACACTTGTTCTTGTAGAGGACCTGGGTTCAATCCCAGCACTCACATGATAGCTCACAATCATCTCTAGCTCCAGTTCCAGAGGTTCACTCACCCTCCTATGGCCACTGTGGGTACCAGGCACACAAACGGTATGCAGGCCTAACAGCCATATATATAAAGAATAGAATAGAACAGAACAGAACAGAACAGAACAGAACAGAACAGAACAGAACAGAACAGAACAGAACAGAACAGATAATGCCCTTCCTCCTCTCCAGCTCTACCTCCTCCAGGAGCTCTTCAGCTGGAAAGGACACCTCCTTCTTTTTGTCTTCCTATACTTTGCAACTGTGAGTGAGCCACCACGTGATTGCTGGGAACTGAACTCAGGACCTTTGGAAGAGCAGGCAGTGCTCTTAACCACTGAGCCATCTCTCCAGCCCCCCTTTGCAACTGTGAGTGGCCTTCACGCTGATGCTTAGCTTCATAGCCAATGTGGCTGGGTTTAGAATCCAGATTGAGTCACTCTAAGTGTGTGTATGAGGGTGTTTTGGAGAGAATTAACCAAAGAGTAAAGTGAACAGTGGGGGCACCATCCCCATCAACCAAAGGAAGAGGAAGGAAGAGCTGTGTACTGGTGTTTCCTCCTTCTTGACTTCTGGCCCACCATGATGGGTAGAGCTCTGCCCGGAGGAACACTGCTCCCCTCTTCCCCATGATGGGCTGAACCATCTGAGGTCATGAGCCAAAGAAGTCTTTCTTCCTGAAAATTATTTACGTTGGGTGTTTTGGTCACAGTAACAAAAAGCCAACTAACACCCTTGCTGTGTTCTGCCCTGCCTGCTTTCACACCCGCCTCCCTCTCTAGACTTTCTGTCACCTCCTAGAAGGCATGGACCCTGTCTTGTTCCTCATGGAGAACAAGGGAACAAGAAGACCAGACTCCCAGTCCTCTTGTGAGTTCACAACCGTCCCCACCCTTTGCTCAAGCCCTTGAATAAGAATGGTCTGTTTTCTGGACCCCCAAGGTCAAGGCAGAGAAGCTAAGTGTGGCCCCCAAAGGAAGTGGCACTGTTGGGAAGTAATGTCATTGTTGGAAATGTGTCACCATGGAGGCAGATTTTTTTTAATTTATTTATTTATTAAAGATTTCTGTCTCTTCCCCACCACCACCTCCCATTTCCCTCCCCCTCCCCCAATTAAGTCAACCCCCCTCAGCCCGAAAAGCAATCAGGGTTCCCTGTCCTGTGGGAAGTCCAAGGAACCCCCACCATGGAGGCAGATTTTGAGGTCTCATATATGCTCAAGATACCACCCAGTGTTTTAGTCTACTTCCTGTTGCCTGCAAGATGGAGGACTCTCAGCTACCTCTCCAGCACCACGTCTGCCTGCATGTTGCCATGTCCCACCATGATAACAATGGACTGAACCTCTGAACTCTAAGTGAGCCACTCCAATTAAATGTTTTTCTTTATAAGAGTTTCTGTGGTCCCTAAAGAGAGACATACATAGATCTATCTACCTGGGAAGTAGAAAAAGACAAAATCGCCTGAGTAAATTGGGATAATGGGATCTTTGGGAGAGGGTTGAAGGGGAGGGGAGAGGCATGGAGGGGAGTAGAGAAAAATGTAGAACTCAGTAAAAATCAATAATAAAAAAAGAGTTGCTATGGTCATGGTTTCTCTTCACAACAATAAAAACCCTAACTAAGAAACTAAGTATGAGGGAAGGGACCCAGATTAGTCTCTGGCCAGACACTGGGCCCACATTTCCCCTGGATTTGCCCCAGTGGTGCTGGATGCCCAGGCCCAGCTCTAACTTTATAGCACTGAGAGCCGTTCCTAATCTGAGGGAGGTGGGGACCACTCTTCTCAGTATGAATTCACACTAGAATATTTCCAAGGGAACGTTCAGAGAAAAGCCAGGAAAAACTACAGGCAAGAAAACAGAAGATTCTGAAATACAGAAATAGGATGCAGATGTCTTATTGTAATTGGTCATTCCTGTTTACGACAGCACATTCAAGAATCACTTTTTGAGCCAGGTGTGGTAGTACACACATTTGCTCCTAGTACATGGGAGGCAGAAGCATGTGGATCTGAGTTCATGGCTAGCCTAGGGTATATAGCAAGTTCAAGGCCAGCCAGGGCTACATAGCGAGACCCTGTCTCAAAAAAAAATGTCGCCGGGCGGTGGTGGCGCACGCCTTTAATCCCAGCACTCGGGAGGCAGAGGCAGGCGGATCTCTGTGAGTTCGAGACCAGCCTGGTCTACAGAGCTAGTTCCAGGATAGGCTCCAAAGCCACAGAGAAACCCTGTCTCGAAAAACCAAAAAAAAAAAAAAAAAAAGAAAAAAAAATGTCACTTTCAGTCGTGGCAGTGGTGGCACACACCTTTAAACCCAGCACTCCGGAGGCAGAGGGAGGCAGATCTCTGTGAGTTCAAGGCCAACATGGTCTATAAAGCAAGTTCCAGGACACAAAGAGAAACCTTACCTTGAAAAACAAAACAAAACTCACTTTCTAGACTGGATACAGTGGCCTGTGGTCCTGGCTAGCCAGGGAGCTAACGTAAGAGGATAAAATAGCCTGAGCCCTGAAGTTTGGGAGAGATTGTTCATAGTGAGAACTCATCTCCTCTCAAAAGAGAAAGAGAGGGAGGAAGAAAGAGGAGGGAGGAGTTAAGGAAGGAAGGAAGGAAGGAAGGAAGGAAGGAAGGAAGGAAGGAAGGAAGGAGACAAAGCTCAAAGGTATAGCATGTGTGAGTCCCTAGAATCTAGAGTGTATCCCAAATCATACAAAATTGGGGGTTGGAGGGCTAGTGAGATGGTACTTGGGAGACAGAAGCAGGCAGATCTCTGATTTTAAGGCCAGCCTGGTCTACAGAGTGAGTTCCAGGACAGTCAGGGCTACAAAGAGAAAACCTATCTCAAAAAGAAAGAAAGAAAGAAAGAAAGAAAGAAAGAAAGAAAGAAAGAAAGAAAGAAAGAAAGAAAGAAAGAAAAGGAAAAAAAGAAAAAACCAAACCAAAGTCACCTACATCATATAATTTAGAGAGCAGATAGTAGGTCTTTTTGTTTGTTTGTTGAGATAGGGTTTCAATGTGTAGCCTTTGATGTCCTGAAACTTGCTCTGTAGACCAGGTTGGCTGTGAACTCACAGAGATCCACTCACCTCTACCTTCCAAGTGCTGGTATCAAAGTCATGCGCCACCACCACATGCCCATCTCCACCTTAAAAACAGTCTCTTGTAGTCCAGGCTGGCCAGGAACTCTCTTTGCAGTTGACGGTAACCTTGAGCTTTGAGCTTGCCCCAATCTCTGAGCGCTGGAATTAGAGACCTGTGCATCACACTATGTTTCCTGTAATTACCATTTTATAGACGAGAGCACTGTCCCAGGTGCCTCAGCTAAGAATTGGAAAAAAGTCTGGTAAGCAAATCCAGAGGGCACGGAAAAATAGCCAGCATCACTACCGGCATCACCACCAACCCGGGGTCGGGATGGTCCCACAAAGGAGAGAGACACCCTCTTCAGAGCAGAAAAGGTGGCTGACACCTTGGTCAAGAGTCTGTAGGCTTTTCTTTTCAGGTCCTGAAAGGCACCTTTAGCTTGGACAGCTCTGCCGGAACCAAGCTGGATTTAGGAGAGATTCTGGGGGACCAGACCTGTCCCTCCCCTTTCCAGGCCTTCTCACCAGCTCTGTCTGACTGACAATTGTCTGGCTCTTGGAATGTTTGGGCATGGATCCCCCAGTCTACAGAATACCAGAGTCTCTAGAACACACTGCTAAACAAGAATGTCTCCCTAGCTGAATCCTCTGGTCGCTGAAACTTGGCTTGGGCATTCTCGATGGGAGTCCTGTGCAGAGAGGCATCCTGGTACCTAAGGGAAGGAACAAGGAGGAAAGATGGAATTCATAGTCTCCCCTCCCCACCTCCTCACCCCCCTCTGAAGCTAAGCAGCCAGCCATTCTCACCCCCACTCCCCACTCCTGGAAGATTCTCACCTTCAGGCAAAGGCAGATGATGGCAGGGCTGGGGAGCAGAATTTAAAACAACCCAGGGGCACTGCAAATCCCACCATTAGTATTTAGGGAATGTGAGTCCCAGAGGGTGAGAGGAGAGAGAGAGAGAGAGAGAGAGAGAGAGAGAGAGAGAGAGAGAGAGAGAGAGAGAGAGAGA
>NC_022015.1:72913520-72916840 GCF_000317375.1 Microtus ochrogaster | reverse complement strand
GGGGTCCTAAGGGATGATAAGAGAACTGCCTCCACCTTTACCATAACGGGGTGGGGGTCCTAAGGGATGATAAGAGAACTGCCTCCACCTTTACCGTAACGGGGTGGGGGGTCCTAAGGGATGATAAGAGGACTGCCTCCACCTTTACCTGCTTCCTGGGCCACTCAGACTTTGGCTTTCTTGCTAGAAAGGAAAAACTGTTGTCACAAATGTGGGGGATGGGGTGGGCAGACCTTCAGAGGTCTTAGATCTTAGCTGGACCTGATGGCTCAGACCTGTAATACCAGCGCTTAGTCGGGAGGATTGCCAAGAGTTCAAGGTCAGCCTGGGTTACGTAGTGAGCTCAAGACCGGATTGGCTACAGAAAAAGACCCCGCAAGAAAGAAAGAAAGAAAGAAAGAAAGAAAGAAAGAAAGAAAGAAAGAAAGAAAGAAAGAAAGAAAGAAAGAGGAAGGGAGGGAAAGGTAGAAAGAATAGGGCCCAGAAGAGGTGGCTCAGCAATTAGGAGAATTGAATGTTATTTCAAAGGAGTTTAAGGGGCTGGAGAGATGGTTCAGTGGTTAAGAGCACTGGTTGTTTTTCCAGAGAACCTGAGTTCAATTCCTAGCAACCATATGGTGGCTCACAACTATCTTGAATGAGATCTTCTAGAGTGCAGACACACATGCAGGCAGAACACTGTATGCATAATAATTAAATAAATCTTTAAGAAAAATCAAAGGAGTTTAATTGGATTCCCAGCATCAAAATGATAACCCAGAACCCTCTGTAATTCCAGTGTCAGGGGAATCTGACTCTCTCTTCTGCTTCCCTGGGCACTTCACATACCTGGTACCCAGACACACATTCAGGCAAAATACCCATACACATAAAGTAAAAACAAATAATTATCTTTTAAAATGTACTTATTAGCTGGGCAATGGTGGTGTACATCTTTAACCCTAGCAATTGGGAGACAGAGGCAGGAGGATCTCTGTGAGTTTGAGGCCAGGATGGTCTACAAAGTAAATTCCAGTACAGCTGTTACACAGAGAAACCCTACCTTGAAAAAAAAGAGGGAATAAAATGTATTTACTTTACTTGTATGTGTGTTTTGCCTACATGCATGTTTGTGTGCCACCTATGTAGCTGGTACCCAAGGAGATCAGAAGAAGTCATCAAATCCTCTATAACTGGATTTATAGACAGTTCTGACTCACTATATGGGTGCTGGAAACCAAATCCAGGTCCCTCTGCAGGAATAGCAAGTATTCTTGACTACTGTTTTGTTATTGTTGTAAATTGTTTGTTTTTATTGGTTTTGGTTGTTGTTTTTCTAGATAGGGTTTCTTTGCCTAACAGCCCTGGCTATCCTGGGAATCATTCTGTGGACCAGAGAGGCCTCAAACTCACAGAGATCCACCTGCCTCTGACTATCAGTTGCTGGGATTAAAGGATTAAAGGCAATTAAGCCTTTTTTTTTTTTCTTTTTGGTTTTTAGAGACAGGGTTTCTACAGGGTTTCTCTGTAGCTTTGGAGTCTGTTCTGGAGCTAGCTCTTGTAGACCAGGCTGGCCTCGAACTCACAGAGATCCGCCCGCCTCTGCCTCCTGAGTGCTGGGATTAAAGGTATGTGCCATGACTGCCTGGCTAAGGCAATTAAGATCAGCGAGGTAGTGAGGTAACGTTTATTTGTTTGTTTGTTTATTTATTTATTTATGGTTTAATTGTACAAGATCACCCTGTCTGAGTCTCCCTATTGCTGGGATTACAGAAATAAGCCTCAGCACTCATACTGAGACTTTCTCCTCCTTAAAGGTTTTCAGTTTTTCTTAGGAAAAAAAGGCAGGGCTGACCTTGGCTGTGACTTAACCCTCAGAAAGCCAGATACAATGCAATTTCAGATATCTATAAATCCCTAGAATGAGTAATACTGTGCATGATTTGGGATATACTTATAGTTACTTACTTCATGTGTGTATGTGTGTACTTGAGTATATGTATGTGCATCCTCTGGATGCAGGAGCCTGTGGAGGTCAAAAGAGCCATTGCATCCCCTGGTCCTGGAGTTATAACTGGTTGTTAGCTGCCAGATGGGTGCTGAGCTGCCAACTGGACCCGGGTCCGCTGCAGGAGCAGTGTTCTGAACCACTGAACCACCTCTCTGGCTTCACTTAAACTTTTCTGAAAGACTGTTTTCTTACCTGGAACCCAGGTTTTCCTGGGAATCCCCGTATTTTCATTTGTTAGCTCTAGGACACATGTCTAGCGATGTGAGATTCTGTGTTGATTTACTGAGGAATTTCATAAGTGGAAAAAGCCCAGCCCACCACTTCACAGACACGTGATTTTGAACCAGTTCTTAAGCTCCTAGAGTCTCAATCTTCTTATGTCATTGGTAGATGACAATAATACCTACCTCACTGATGACCCAAACATTCTTTGAGGTGTTGCTTTTAAGATGCTGCTCTGGGCTAACAGGCATAGCTCAGTGATAAAACACTTGGCGAGTGTGTGTGTGTGTGTGTGTGTGTGTGTGTGTGTGGCCCTGGTTCCGTCGAAGTCGCCCTTTCTTCCTTTCCCATCTCTATCATAGGCTTTGGGGAAATCAAACAAAAGGCTGCAGCAAGCTCCCTGGCAGCCGCTGCCTGGACAGGGCATCCCATGGTCAGACCTGGCCTTATAATGGGCCCCTCTCTGGTAGAGGCCTGACCCACGTGGTTGGATGAGAGTTTTAGAAAAAAGCCCTTTTCAAGAATGAGAGCCTGTATTTCCATCACAGATGAGGGGAGACAGGAGGCTCCCTGGGTCTCACTGACCAGTCAGCCTTGTCTACTTGGTGAGTTTTTGGCCTGTGAAAGACGATTATCTAAAAAAGGATGAGGATACTGTCTGAGAAATGACATCTGAGGCTGCCCTTTGGTCTCCACATGCATTCACACACACACACACACACACACACACACACACACACACACACACGTATACACACCTGCATACATGACCACCTACTCACAGAAATAAGTGGAAAGTCATTCTCAGCTACATAACAAATGTGAAGATAGCCTGAGTTACATGATATCCTCTGTCAAACATAAGGGCCAGTGAGCTGACACAAAAGGGAAAGAGCTTATCACCAAGTCTGACAACTCGAGTTAGATCCCAGGGACACACATGGTGGAGGTAGTGGCAGGTTGTTCTCTGTCCTCCATACATGTACACACACACACACGCACACACACACACACAATTAATTTAAAAATAAAATAAGTAAATAGATATATTCTTTTTGGTTTTGGTTTGCTTGATGTGTGTGTGTGTGTGTGTGTGTGTGTGTGTGTG
>NC_022015.1:72899514-72913420 GCF_000317375.1 Microtus ochrogaster | reverse complement strand
GAGAGAGAGAGAGAGAGAGAGAGAGAGAGAGAGAGAGAGACTTATTTTATGTGCACTGGAGTTTTACCTACATGTCTGACTGTGTGAGGACTTCAGAAGCCCCAGAACTGGAGTTTAAATAGCTATGTTCCTGTTCTTTCTGTTAACCTATCTATCCATAGTCACAGGGTCACTGAACAGACATAGTACCCATGCAGAAATACATTTGGGGCTGGAGAGATGACTAGGGGGTTAAGAGCACTGGCTGCTCTCCCAGAGAACCTGAGTTCAATTCCCGGCACCCACATAGCAGCTCACAACTGTCTGTAAATCCAGTTCCAGGGGGTCTGACACCCTCACACAAACATACATGTAGGCAAAACACCAATGCACATAAAATAAAACTTTTCGAAAGAAAGAAAGAAAGAAAGAAACAAACAAACAAACAAACAAACTTACTCATGAGGATGCCACAAGTCCTTTGGGTTTACACCTGTCAGACTCCTGAGGTACAGTTGCAAGGGTCTGTAAGAAAAGCGTAAGACTCTCCCAAGAAACTGTAAACCCCTTCCTGACTTCCTGCCACCTCCTCCCAGCCTTCAACTCCCTGCCTCTCCCTCCACGATTATACCACCCTATCTCTAAGCCAGCCCCTCCCTGATGCAGAACATGGTAGGCTTAAAAGGTGTGAAGGAAATGGCATGATGGATGGTCAAGATTCTCTGCACAGCTGAGCCCAGGGCAATGCACATCTGGCCTCAGGACACGCCTCTCCTACTTTGGGGTTGCTGGGGAGAAGTGATTTTCATTTTCCTTCTTTAAGGATCACCTTTTACTCTAGAGATCTGCTGTAGGTTTATCATCTCTACTCAATCACAAATAAAAACTTCAGGAATTTCACCAATGATCCTAAAGGCCACTGTCCTGCAAAGGTCAGCTCCTTCCTGGGAGACAAGGGCCAGGTCTGACAAGGATGATCCACATCTCCCTTGGCTTTGATACCCAGATGTTGGCTCTCAGTCATGGTGGTTTAAGTTCACAAGTGTTGAATGTTATGCGCTCCATCAAGAAGTATGGAGATCCTTTCCCAAGGAACGCCTGGGCATTGCCAAACCTCTCTGGGCTGCTCTCCTGGAAACCACATGTCCTAGTTGAGTTACTATTGCTGTGATGAAACACAGTAACAAAAAGTAACTTAGGGAGGAGAGGGTTGGTTTGGCTTACTCTTCCACATCACAGTCCATCATTGAAAAAAATCAGGACAGGAACTCAAACTGGGCAGGAACCCAGAGGCAGAAGTTGATGCAGAGGCCTTGGATGGGTGCTGCTTATTGGTTTGTTTTTCATGGCTTGCTCAGCCTGCTTTGTTATAGACCCCAATTCCCATCCTAGGGATGACATCACTCAACGGGATGGGTCCTCCCCATCCATCTGTAATTAAGAAAATACTCTACAGGCTTGCTTACAGCCCAATCTTTTTATTATTATTAATAATTTTTTTCATTTATTTTACATCCTGACCACAGTTTCCCCTCCCTCCTCTCCTCTTGTTCCCTCCCGGGCCTCCCCTCTGCCCCCCACCCCCATCCACTCCTCCTCTGTTTCTGTTCAGGAAGAGGCAGGCCTCTGATAGGAGTCAACAAAGCATGACATATCAAGTTGAGGTAAGACAAAGCGCCTCCCTTTGTATTAAGGCTGGACAAGGCAACCCAGTATGGGGATTAGGTACCCAAAAGCCAGCTCAAGCATTAGGGACAGACCTTGATCCCACTGCTAGGAGTTCCCTCCTCTCAGGATGACTCTAGTCTGAGTCAAGTTGACATAAAACTGGCCAGCACACCAGGCTGTTAAGATGTCCCACTGACCTCAGAAGGATCTAAGGTGAGGATTAGTGTATGAGGCTTTTTCCATGCGCATTCTACTCTGTCTGGTTAGCAGTGCTAGAACCTAGGAAACCTCTTCTGGGGTTGAGTCATTTCACCAAAACAGAAACATATTGTGGAATATTAGTTTAAGGTGTGTTACATTTGTTTATCCTGTGTAATGTTTGTTTAATGATACAAAGATGTGTTGCATTCTTTTATGTTGCATTTGTTTACCTCTGTAAAGCTGTGCTACTTTTCCTGTCTAAAACACCTGATTGGTCTAATAAAGAGCTGAACATCCAATAGCAAGGCATGAGAGAGAAATAGGCAGGGCTGGCAGGCACAGAGAATAAACAGGAGGAGAAGTCTCAAGAAGAAGAAAGGAGGAGAAAGAGAAAAGGAGAAAGAGAGAAGGAGGAGAAGGAGAGAAGGGACCAGCTACTCAGCCACACAGCCAGCCATAGAATAAGAAGAAAAGAGAGGTATACAGAATAGAGAAAGGTAAAGACCCAGAGGTAAAGGGTAGATGGGATAATTTAAGTTAAGAAAAGCTGACTAGAAACAAGCCAAATTAAGGCCGGGCATTCATAAGTAAGACTATGTCTCCATGTATTTATTTGGGAGCTGGGTGGCAGGCCCCCAAAGAGTGAAAAAAAAAACCCAACTACAGCATGTCAGTCCATTGCAATAAATAATAATTTATGGCCTTCTAAATGTTTATTCCCATAGATTTATGATGCTCTCAAACTTGGTCACATAATCTTTTAGTTGTGGGAAGCAGAGAATGCAGACTCCTAACTAAATTCTGAGAACATGTGACTATGAGTCCTCAGTCCTAAAATAAGAAGCTCTGTTCCACTCCCCCACCCCAGCAAGGCTCAGAGAACACGGTGGGAAGCTGGCAGGAGAATGTAAGAGCTAGCGGATGGGAAGGAAAGCTGTGCAGTGTTGCGCTCTGCACATGACACAGAGGTTAAACTCCACAGTAGCTGTAGTCATCGGCACAAGACCTGCGTAAGGTCAAGCCAGTCGCGATGCCACCAGAGGAGGAAGAGGGGCTCACGGAGCTTACCTCGAGCTGAGGAGCTGCTGCTAGCAACAGATGGCTTCTGCAGAAAGTGGAGGGATCACTGGGAGGTATCTCATTTCCCAGTGGAGAGCCCTGCATACATTGGCATGTGGGCAGCACTAACTGAACTTGATTACAAAAACAAAGCAACAGTGAGCCAAACAAACAAACAAAAAAAATCTCAAAACAAAACAACCCAGGAAGTTCAGCAGGGCACGAGTGGCATTGGAGGGGAGAATGGGGATGGAAATGATGAAAATATGTTGTGAGGTCTGGCAAGATGGCTCAGCAGTTAAGACATTAAGAGCAGGGGGCTGGAGAGATGGCTCAGTGGTTAAGAGCACTGGCTACTCTACTAGAGGTCCTGAGTTCAATTCCCAGCAACCACATGGCAGCTCACAACCATCTGTAGTAAGATCCATTGTCCTCTTCTGGTGTGCAGGCATATGTGCGTGCAGAACACGATACTTAATAAAAAGTAAATAAATCTTGAGGAAGGAGAAGAAGAAGGAAGACTCAGATTTGTTCCTATATGGTGGTGAGCCACAACTATCCTCACCTCTGGTTCCAGGGGATCCAATGACTCCTCTGACCTCCATGGATCATGAATAAAACATATGAAATTTTAAAAATTAAATTAAAATGAAAAATACACTGTAGACACATAAAATCCTCTACATATTAATACAAATATATAATTATTTTTATTATCTGTGGTGATTTGAATGAAAATGGCCCCCATAGGCTCAGGGAGTGGCAATATTTGGAGGTGTGACTTTGTTGGAGGTGGGCTTTGAGGTTTCAAATGCTCAAGCCAGGACCAGCGTCGCTCTCTTCCTATTGCTTCTGATGCAGATCTAGAACTCTCGGCTCCTCCTCCATCACCATGTCTGTCCGTGTGCAGCCTTGCTTCCCACCATGATGATATCGCACTAAACCTCTGAACTGTAAACCAGCCCCAATTAAATGTTATTGTTTACAAGAGTAGCATGGTCATGGTGTCTCTTCACAGCAATAGAAACCCTAAGACATGATTGAAAGCTAGTACTAAATTTTGGGTGATTTGTTGGAGTGGTCTATGCTCCTCTGTCCCTCTTTTTTTCTCATTATAGATCACCAAGATCTTGTCAAAGCAAAGATGTCCTTACTTTAGGGAAGGGAGATTCACTTACACGGAGCTGGGTATGGGGCATGGAGGGGACGCAGGATGAGGCTTCCAGTCCTTTCTTAGAAGTGCAGAGGAAGAGGATAACTTGAACCATTTCCAGGACAGGAGGCTTGGCTTGTCAGTCATTCATTCTGTCTCCTCCGAGCTCCCATTTACGTCCGATTTGGGCTTGTTTCTGTCTGATCAGCATGGTGGGACATATGCCCACGATCCCTAGAATCAGCAAGAGAAGGTGAGGTTTGGAGAGCGTTCTATTTATAAAGGGGAGAAGTCACATCTGGCCTTACCTACCACCCCACCCCCATCAAAGAGAAAATAGCCTAGTGCCCTTGGGACAAAGGAAAGGACTAATCTGTCAAAAACTGGAGGCAGGATAAAATGACCCCTGCATGTCAAAGAAGTGTCTCTGGGGAAATGTCACTCTGCTTCCCTGGAGGCCCCACCCCCAGGTGATTAAATTGGAAATCTTCATGCCTCCTGTTGCCCTCCTCTCCCTGTCTAACACACACACACGTGTGCACACACACACACGCACACACACACACACATCTTAATTGTGTCCGGGGCTTTTCACAGCATTAATTAATCATATTTAGGGCTGTTTCCAGCTGTTGCTGAGGGAAAAAAGGTCCCACACGCCTGTGACTTAGAGTAAATCCAGTCAGATGGAGGAATTCTTTGATTCTGCAGAGGCTGAGCATGGGAAAGCCGCTTCTAATCCCTCAGCCTCCTAGACCCCACCTGCCACCTCCCCCATCATCACCCTCAGAAACTGATCTGGGCTGGAGAGAAGCACATGTGGGGGTGCAGAAGGGAGGGTTTGCCGAGAAGCCCAGGGCTGTGGGGGGCTGAGCTGACTGCCTGGGGCCCTGCCTAAGGCTAAGGGTTGGCAGGATTCTGAGGCTCAGGCCTGGTGCTGACTTGCAACTTCTGCCCAATTGGGCTTTAGAGGGCTTAAGAGAGCCCAATGGTTTCTGAATAGCTACAGGGTCCAGAGTTATTCCAGGAGGCTGAGCCTGGACTAGTCAGAGTGGCACAGCATGTGGGCATGACTGACCTAATTACAGTTCAGCACAGCCATGGTCTGAGCAGAGCCAGGGCCTCTTCCGTCTGCTTTCTGCTGTGGCTTCTCCCCAAGCCCTTGCAGCACATCTCAGTTCTCAGTCTTGCCTGGGTCTGTGTTCAGGGTCTGTGTTCCTCTGCCTCGCCCTGGCACTCCAGAGTTTGGATGAAATATCTTTCACTGATCTCTGAGGTCCTAGGGCACCACCACTTACTGTCACCAAGCCTTAAGGAAGTATATCATGCCGGGCTTGGTGGCACACACCTTTAACCCCAGCACTCAGGATGTAGAGGCAAGTGGATCTCTATGAGTTCGAGGCCAGCCTGGTCTACAAAGAGAATTCCAGAACAGCCAGGATTGTTACACAGAGAAGCACTGTCTCAACGCCCCCCACCCCACCCAAGAGAAAGAAAGAAAAAAAAAGAGAGAGAGAGAGAAATTGTCATAAGAGGGAGCCAGCCCAACCGGTGAGAAAGCTGCCTGCTTCTTTGGTTACTGTCAGTAGTTCAGTAGGTGCTCCTATTGAGTAAGTACACCCGAGGCAGCTGCTATTGAATGTGGGAGCAGTAAGAGACTGATTCAGCCTTGTAGACCCAAATATTGGGGGGAGGTCCCCAAGGTGAAAGGTGAGAGGATTATAGGAAGATAAAGAAGAAATCAAGCAGTTATTACCCTAGTATTTCCCCGTGATGACCTCATCCCAGCACGCTCCCTTGTTGAGGCCTTCTGGGTCCTGGCCTAACTGGGCCTAAATAATTGAGAAGCCCATTATAGCCTTGCTGTTTCCTCACTGTCAAGTGTAAATGCTGCACTGGTTGGGTGGGGAGATGGGGCTAATTTGAATTGATAATAGGAAACGCAGGGAAAAGTCATCTATAGTGAGTGAGGAGCGAGCGATCCCCGAGCAGATGCTAAATCTTGTATAATGAAAGAATCTGCCGATGTCAATTATGTACGAGTGTCTTTGCAGTGGTTAGAGGCGGTGGGCGGGTGAGGGAACGGAGGGCTGGGTGCATCCCATAAACCCAAACACCCATCAAAGGCTCATACATATGGAGTGGCGGAGATTACGGCATAAATTTGAATGTTATGAATGTGCATGAGGGACAGGCAGGAAGCCCACCTCATAAGGGGAGGAAAGGGACCGTTTTTTGTTTTTTTTTTTCCAGTGCCTGTACAAGGGAGCTTTTGTCCTCTTGGTCCCTCAGCTGTGTCTCCTCTGTCTCGGTTGTGCCTTCTCTGCACCCAGTTGTGTCCCGGATGAGAAAGGAAGAACATGGGAGCTGTGGACAGGGCCAGGTCAGCTGTGTCTCTGCAGCCGAGATGCAGAACCTTGGGAGGTCGGCTGCTGAGCTGTCCTTGACGGGAAGAGATTCAAGGATGACCAACATAGACAGTAGCATCCGCTGTAGAATAAGAGGCTCATCTCCTTACCTCCCTCTTTTCTTGCAGTCCTAGGAACTGAACCCAGGACCTCAGACACATTTGTCAGGAACTCTAGCACTGAATTAGCCCCCAGCCCCTAGTGTGGGCAGAGGGATCCTGGAAGACAGCCCAGAGGAGGAAATCACCATTTGCTACAGAGGGGACAAATGGTTCAGAACGACAATGCTGGGGGCACATCTTTCTGTTCTTAGGTACACACTCGCACCGCACATGGGGAATGTGTGTGCACACACAAGCACACCCTGTAACAGGACTCAGACCCCTCCCTTGGTTCCCAACCTGCAGCTGCTCCCAGAGCAGACTCTGTGATTTGTAGTGCAGGCCATCCAGGGACTTTAATCCTCACCGTGACAAATGCAATAAAAGGGACAATTTGGAGATCAGAGCTAAGGAAGACACATTTACAAACCCTTCCCCAAAGGTTGGATGGGGCTGTCACCATGTGATTTGTGCCAGAGAGGAAGCAGGGGGGGGGGGTGAGGGGGGAGACAGGGAGCTGGAGAAGGCGGCTGGGTTGGAGAAGAGGAAGCATCCTGTCACTCCTTACCCTCTGCTGGATCACAGGGGGCCAGGCTAAGTGAGCTGGGGAGGGCCAGACCCATGGGCAGCCACTGCCTCCTCCCCACCATGACCAAGGAGCACAACTCAATTACCCCAGAAACACGAAGCTTCAGAGATTCATCTCAGCAGTTCTAGGAGGGGGTAAGAAAAGTGGGGACAGTGGCTGCAGGAGAAAGACAGACAGGCAGAGGCCCAGTGGAAAATGCATTGTAACAGGAAAGCAGCATCACAGACTTTGAAAGACGCTCCCCCTCCACTCTCCAAGCCCCCCCCCCGGTCTGGGGAAGGAAAAGGGAGGGGGGTCTCCCAGCCTATCAGGCCTGGCAGGATCGAATATAGAGCAAAATCCACAGCAAGGCCCAAGCTCTGACAAATGCTTGGGTTAGGCACGCAGATCAGCTGGGAGCTCCATGGGATGAGGTCAGATTTGGGTCTGAGAACGAGGCTGGTAGATGGGGATGTGTTGGAAGCATGGGGACTAAAGGTTTCTCCACTTCTCTCTCTGTCTGTAAAATGGTGCCAGGCCAGATGGTTGGGGAGGCAGCTGTCTACCTTCCGCCTTGGATTCTCTGTGACTCGGGCTTCTCGGAACCAACGACAGGTGACACAGTAGGAGAGGGACCACCGTGCCCCCCTCTCACCACCTGCCTCTCGTGTAGCCAGCCTCTGGTCACTGGCTGGCACGTGAGCCTATTCTGCTGAGGTTTCAATTCCACTAAAGCAGAGTTCACATCCGCGGTTCTGACCACTCTGCTGGGTTAGAGTTCAGAGTACCTCCTCGGCTTTCTGTGGTCTCCAGAACTTGATCATTCTTACTTCCCTTTTGGCTTCACACCAAGGCTATCTGTTCTTACCAGACCCCCAACCCTGAGCAGGAGATGGTCTCTGCCCCGGGTCTAATTGCAACCTTGAGATCCCTTTTAGTTCCCTAGCTTTGCCAACAACTGAGATGTCTCCCTGACCGGTGTCTTCTTCTCTCTTAACTATCCTTCTTTTCTACTTGTCTTTGATCTTCCCAAGGTCAATTTCCAGCCAGACTGAGGGACCAGAGTATCATACCTGGGGGAGGAGGGTGCTACTGTTAGCCTGAGGCATTTAAGTTCTCCCGTGTCATTGCTGCCCAATGTTGGCTGACTCCCTCAAACACAGGACTGTCTTCCTGAGCATCTCCAGGGCCAGACTCAGTCCTTGTACCCAAGGAAGTAAGTCTGGCAAGTGTCTAAATGGACGTGGGGAAGAAGAGACACCAGGAAGTAAAACTCACCAGAGAAGACTGGGAATGTACTACCTGAAAATAGACATAGTGATGACTGAAGGGGCAAAGGGAAGCTACCCCAGAAAGACTGACCGCGTTTAGCCTGGTGACACAAAGTCCCCAAGATGATGATAGTTGAGAAGCTTGAGGAATGGAAGGGGATGGGAGAATAGACACAGGCAAAAATATGGCTTTTCTTTGTCTGTTTGATAAAGAAATCGCTGCTCAGAAATGAATAGAGGGCGCTGGAGACTAAGCGGAAAAGAGCCCAGCTTTCCCAAGGCGTCTCGTCACCAGAGAAATGGGCTGCAAGTGTAACTCCAAACCACACGACTACTTCCATGTGGGCCCCGTAGTGGAGAGAAAAGCTGAAGGAACCGCTCTGCTCATAGCTGGATGGGGCAGTTCCCATGGTCCTCTGCTGCCCCCCTCTGGAGAGGGCAGGAGGGGAGCTCTACCCTCCTTTTAGCCTGATTAAGCTCCTCCAGTTTTCTCTTCATTGTGCCTGACCCACCCAGCTACTAGATTTCTCCCCGTGCTCAGACGCTGAATTAAGGATCTCTAGAGAAGCAGACATGATTGAGATGAGAGGGTAGGAGGAAAGAAAGGGAAGGATAGGGGCATTGATTTATTGTTGTGAAGGACTGGCTCACAGATCATGGAAGCTGAGAAGTACCAAGATCTGTCATCTGCGAGCTGTCACAGGTAGAGCTGGTGGCATAATTCCAGTCCCAGGAACCAGAAGATCAGATGACTGGTGGGGGTCCTGGTGGGGGTCTGAAGGTCCAAGAACCAGGAATGCCATATCCCAGGGCAGGAGGAGAGGCAGTGCGTTCTGGCTTCCTCTGCTCTTCTGTTCAGGCCTTCAGTGGATTGAATGTTGCCCACTTTCTTGAGTGAGGAAAGATCTTTTTTCTAGAATCTTAATGAGCAAAAGTTAAGGTTCCCTTGGAAACACCCTCACAGACACATCCAGAAATAACTTTTTTGTTGTTTTTTTTTGTTTTGTTTTTGTTTTTCGAGACAGGGTTTCTCTATAGCTTTGGGGGGCCTGTCCTGGAGTTAGCTTTTGTAGACCAGGCTGGCCTCGAACTCTCAGAGATCCTCCTGCCTCTGTCTCCCAAGTTCTGGGATTAAAGGCATGCACCACCACCACCTGGCTCAGAAATAACATTTTATCACTATTTCTTTTGTCCAAGTCGATGAAGAAAATTAGCCATTTCAGACACCATCTTCACACCTAACCAATTCTTTCTGACCCCTTCACCCCACCCTCACTCTAGAGAAGGCAACAGATAAAATATGAGTTTGTAGCTGGACATGGTGGCACATATCTTTACTCCCAGCATTTGGAAGGCAGAGAGAGGCAGGTGGATGGGTCTCAGTGAGTTCAAAGACACCCTAATCTACAAAGTGAGTTCCAGCAATGCCAAAGCTTGGACTTTCCACAGGGCAGGGAACCCTGACTGCTCTTTGGACTGGAGAGGGAGGGGGAGAAGAGTGGGGGGAGGGTGAGAAGGGTGGGAGGAGGGGGAGGGAAATGGGAGGCTGGGAGGAGGCAGAAACTTTTTTTTTCCTTTTCTCAATAAAAAAAAGGAGACATCAGCAGACAATGCCAACAAAGGATTCTCTTGACTTTGTCCTTTTCTCTGTAAAGACATTGTTTATAAATTTCATGTAAATACTTTATTGTTTATTATAACACGATATAAAATAAACTAATTTTAAGTAAAATAAAAAACAAACAAACAAACAAAAATACAACAAAGTGAGCTAGCAAATGAACAAATGGACTTTGGACTTGGAAGCCGCCTCTGTTCACTACCTTTCCTCCTCAGAGAGGGAGAGGACATTGCACTGACTAAACAGCTCTCCCGTTCCCCAGGGATGGGCTAGAGACCAAGGGGAGAGAAGGGTACCTAAGAATCAACCTGTGGCCTCCATCTTTCCCTAAGGCCTTTGCCCAGGCCTAATCCCTCTAAGATCAGTTCCAACCCTAGGTGGGATGGACACTAACTGCTAACTCATCATCCTCTACGGCCCTCTGATCCTAGTTGAGTGACCCCTGACCCCAACTCTGCTCCCTTCACCGAGTTTAGTGCATCTCTAAGGGTAGGGGCCTTAAATCCAACATCGCAGTTAGAAGGAACAGGCCGGAAATGATAAGGAGTCTTGTTGGTGCTAGGAGAGAAACTGCGTGCCCAAGTCCTCAGAGTTGATCCAGCAGGCTGGTGGGCAGGAAACCAACAAAACAATCGAGGAGAAAGTCATCCTGGGTCTTTCTCCTTGTGTTCATATGTACTTAGCCTGTTACTCGGATCTAATTATGAAGCACATTATTTTAAAAGATTTATTTATTTCATTTTAGTTTTCGGGACAGGGTTTCTCTGTGTAGCTCTGGCTGTCCTGGAACTCACGCTGTAGACCAGGCTGGCCTCGAACTCAGAGATCCACTTGCTTCTGCATCCCAAGTGCTGGGGTTAAAGGTATCCACCTGGTTTATTTATTTCTGCAACAGATTCTCACCCTGTAGTCCTGATTGACCTGAAACTTGCTATGCAACCAGGCTGTCCTTGAACTCTCAGAGATCTGCCTCCAGAATGTTTAAATTAATTTTTCTAAAAATTATACACACACACACACACACACACACACACACACGCACACACTCCCACAGAGGCCAGAGGCATCAGTCTTCCAGGAACTGGAGTTAGAGGCAGTGGTAAGTTACCCAATGTGGATCTTGGGAACTGAGCTCAGGTCCTCTACAAGAATAGTGTGTGCTCTCACTGCTGAGCTATCTCTCCATCCCCTGAAGTACTCTTACACAACAGAGAGAGAGAGAGAGAGAGAGAGAGAGAGAGAGAGAGAGAGAGAGAGAGGAGAGAGAGGGGGTGGGAGAAGGTTGAGATAGAGATACTCACATGACAAATCCTGGGGTAGGAACCAGGTTTGAAGGAGTGGAGTGTGCAACAGGTTTGTTTTGGGTGGGCGTGGAGAACTAACACTCTAGACACCTTGCAAGGGGTAGTGGTCTGAAAACACGTGAGGAGCAGGGGATGAGAAGGAGACAAGCTAAGCAGAAAGTCTTCTAGAGGCTGAACAAGACTGCCTCCAAGGGTAGAAAAAACGGGACAAAGAGCTGCTTTCAAAATTCCGTAGTCAGGCCTCAGTCCATCAGCAGTCTCTGATCTGAGTGAGAGGTCTTGGGCCTCCAAAATCACCCCCAAAGGAAGCCAAGAGAGTTACTTGTCTTTCTTTCTGTTGGTCAGCGAATGGGGCAGGGGAACCTGAGCTGCAGGTCTCCAGTTCCACTTCTCCCTCAAGCATCTAGAGTCGTTGAATTCAGCCGCCTTCTGGTGAAATCCACTCTGCTGCCCTGAAGTTCCTGACCTGCTCCCACAATGTGTGTGAAGAGATCAGACTGACGGAAAGGCTCTAGAGGTCACTCCAAATCCTGAACTCAGGGTTAAAGAATCAGAACAATGACCGTGGCTTCCTGCCCAAAGCTTGGCTGTCTGGGCCTGGTCTTATAATCACTTGTCCTTTAGTAGCGATTAAGGTCAGTGTGGGTGGGAGGGTAGGCATTTTGACCGTGGGAGGCCTGCCTCTGTCTCTAGCCTTGCTCTGCCAGTTCTCAGTGCCCTTTGGAAGTTTATAGTCATATAAATCGCAGAGTCCCATACCAGGCTTGGAGCCTGTGACTATAAATAGACATGAGGTAAACAAGGTGGCAGATGCAGGGGCTTGGGACAAGACAGAAAATCTGCCCCTCTTTGCTTGATCAGGGGCCAAGGCACACCCGAGGAAAGGGATCTCTTCTCTCTTCACCTCCCTTCTCCTGACCTCTGGGCTTCTAGTCTTTTCGCTCTGGGGAGTATCATCCAAGGTGATTTTCTGCTCCAAGTCTCCCTATTGGCTTGTTCTGTTTCATCTTGCCAAGTTAAGATGGGGGAGGGCTGTCTCCCTTACTCTCACTGCCCCCCATTGGCTCCTTCCACCAGCTTCACACTCTGTCCCCAGTCCCTCTAACAAGTGTTGCCCCTGCTAACCACAACTTTGCCACCAGGGGTTCCCTGATCCCTTCCTCCACCCTGATAGCCAAAATGATGCCAATGCTCTCAAGAAGGCAACTTACTAAGGAACTGGAGAAAGGAAGCAAAGATCTGTACTCTCTACCCCATATTTCTTGCCCGAGCACAGACCATATAGTGCACAGATTTCCTGTCATTGGGATTGACTGGCAGCTGCCTTGCTAACTGGAGTTTCTTCCCATCATTCCCGGACTTCGTAATCTGGATCCCACAGCATAGACAATTTAGGGGGTGCGGCTTGCTGGATCTGTCCTACCTTTCTGCAGTCCCACAGCTGGGCTGATTTACTGCTGTGCACTTGCCCGGGTCGTAGCAGTTCCTAGACTCCATCCAGTGTCCCTTGAGGGATTTCAGGCCCCACTGAATTTCAGTACCCATATTGGAATATTCTGAATATTCAAGTCTGAAATAGCTTCATTCCTTCCCAAGTCTGACTCTCTAAATGTACTATAGAAATTAGAACTGGTCTGTGGTTATTTTCTCTTTCCAGGTGAAGAAACTGAAAGCACCGAGAGGCTAGGCTCCAATCACGGCAAAACAGCCAATAGCAGCTTTGATGCTGAGGCTGGGCGTGCTCCTTGCTAAGCTTGGATCTTCACCCAGAACTTCAACTCCAGTTCCTGGCAAATTTCCTCCATCCCCAGAAACGGGCTAGCTGCCTTCATAGATCCCTTCTCCTTTGAACCGGGTCTCCACACCGCCTCTCACACAGGGAAAGGGAACAGAGCCTCTGTGAAGGCTGACTTTATGTGGCTTCCAGTTCCTTCCAACACCCATTCCACCCAATGGCTTACTGGGCAGATGACCCTGAATGACATCCTAGAAATCTATCTTCACAAGGCCTAGAGGAGGCATCCCTCCACTGTGGGAAGCCACTTCTCTTGCTAATCTTTCTCTTCCAAAATGCAAATGTTCTTAATTTGTTTATTTTGGGACAGGATTTTACGTAGTCCAGGCTAGCCTCAAAATCACTACACACCCAATGATAACCTTGAACTTCTGATCCTCCTGCTTACCTCAGATTAACAAATGTGCACTGGCGGTGCTAGTATCCAACCCAGGTCTTCATGTGTGCTAGCCAAGCCCTCTGTGAACTAAGTTACAGCTCCAACCCTCAGTTTCCTAATTTGAATGGCAGGGAAGAATCAAAACTGTTTTATAAATGATATCCCCTATGTCCCAGATGTGAAGGGCACCTGTGTGTACACATGCGCACACAGTCATCACACACACGCACCTATGCTCTGTGTGTACACATGCACACACAGTCATTGCACACATGCACCTATGCTCCTTGTGTACACAGTCATCCATGTGTACACATGCACACACAGTCATCACACACAAGCACCTATGCTCCATGTGCACACATGCACACACAGTCATTGCACACATGCACCTATGCT
>NC_022015.1:72899152-72899393 GCF_000317375.1 Microtus ochrogaster | reverse complement strand
ATTGCACACATGCACCTATGCTTCGTGTGCACACATGCACCTATGCTCCTTGTGTACACATGCACACACAGTCATTGCACACATGCACCTATGCTCCTTGTGCATACATGCACACACAGTCATCACACACATGCACCTATGCTCCGTGTGCACACATGCACACACAGTCATCACACACATGCACCTATGCTCCGTGTGTACACATGTGCACACAGTCATTGCACACATGCACCTATGCTCC
>NC_022015.1:72888886-72898905 GCF_000317375.1 Microtus ochrogaster | reverse complement strand
CACCTATGCTCCTTGTGTACACATGCACACACAGTCATTGCACACATACACCTATGCTCCGTGTGTACACATGCACACACCATCTTCGTACGTATGCACCTATGCTCCGTGTGTACACAGTCATCCATGTGTATACATGCACACACAGTCATTGCACACATGCACCTATGCTCTGTGTGTACACATGCACACACCATCTTCGTATGTATGCACCTATGCTCTCTGCACCAGGCTGTTTGGGAGGACTTAGTCTGTTCCTGCTGCAATTAACAAAATACAAATAACATTATTTTCCACACTTTTGGAGGAT
The DNA here is from genome assembly GCF_000317375.1 of Microtus ochrogaster. Taxonomy (NCBI): domain Eukaryota; kingdom Metazoa; phylum Chordata; class Mammalia; order Rodentia; family Cricetidae; genus Microtus; species Microtus ochrogaster. Next base: position 72,898,595 of record NC_022015.1, on the reverse strand, counting down.
AGCATCAAATAGCCAGAAGATTTTGGGTCTGATGAAGGCTCCCCTTCTGCTTCATAGATGGTACAACTTGTTGCGCCCTCTTATGGTAGGGTGAAAAGAAGGACAAATAGGCTCCCCCAAGCCCTTTTATAAGGATGTTTGTTAATTCTATTAAGTGCTCTGATACAGTCACGCCTTACAGGCATCTCTTAAAACTATTGCAGCAAATGTTAAATTTCAACAAGGATTGTGGGGGGGGGGGCACAAACGCTGAACCCATAGCAGCCTCCTAAATTAGAAACAAAGTCAGACTCTCAGGGTCCATATGTCAAATGAGTCACAGGAAGAGAAAATAAACACAGTGTGGTTTGGGGGCCTAGGGAGTGAAAGCACACTTCCCTGTGCTGCTCTGAGGCAGGGGCTAGGGCAAGGCACAAGTAATAAAAGACAAGGAGCAAGGCTTTGCTCCTGGACAGCTGGGAAGGAACTCCTTTCTGCTGAGCTGTCAGATGGATGCAATCTTCAGAGGAGAGGGAAGACGCTGACAAGGGTCAGGTGGGGAGAGTTCAGAAAAGGAGTCCAGTTACCCCAGACTACACTCATCCTACAGCTGGACCGGAGTTCCCAGGATGCCATCTGGGAGTGCTTGGGATGTGCAGCAGCAGCTGGGAGGATGGTTATGGTCCATCCTGCACCTGTCCTACCCCAAAGCTGATGATGTAACACCATAACAATGTAGCAGAGAACAGGAGGCTTTGGGGCGCTTAATCTGGGGGGTGCAGATTGGTCCAGTTTTCAGTGATGTGCGAGAAGGCAGTGGCTGTCTGTTCTGTGCTCAGGAGCTCTGTAGTGAGCAGTCTGTGTCAGGGCTCACCATTCAATTCCAGTCCTTCAGCCAAGGGTTCAAACCAAGCTATCTTCTCCTAAAGAACAATGACCTATCAGCTACATAGACCCATGCTGGAGATCAGGCAACACGTAGAAATAACCCGGCCCGTGACTGGAAGGCTTTTTGTGAGAAGGGGTCATTCAGCGGCTTGAGACTCTTCAGTCAACCTCCCACCCCCAAGCATCTACTTATTCCTTCCTTCCTGCTATAGTTTATAGCTCAAGACCCCCAGCCCCCAGAAGGCCCATGTATTAAAGACTTAGTCCCAGGAGCCATGGACTTGGGAGTCTTGACTCCAAAGGAGATTTCTCTTTCCTTTTCCCTCCCTCCCTCCCTCCTGTATTAAAGACTTAGTCCCAGGAGCCATGGACTTGGGAGTCTTGACTCCAAAGGAGATTTCTCTTTCCTTTTCCCTCCCTCCCTCCCTCCCTCCCTCCCTCCCTCCCTCCATCTCCTGCCCTCACTCTTCCTCCTCATCCTTCCTCATTCTTTTCATTTTACTCTTTCTTCCTTCAGTGCTTGAACTTGAACCCAGAGCCTTCCACCTGCTGGACAAAGTCCTTATTTCTTCTTCCTGCTCCCCAACTATAAAGTGAGTGGTTTTGCTCTGCCACGGATGCCTGCCATGGTTTTCTGTCTGGTCACAGGCTCAAGACAACAGGCCTAATTGATCATGAGCTGCACTGTCCAAATAAACCAAGGTAGATTCTTCCCTTCACGTGGCGCTATCCATCTCTCATGTCTGGGTTCTTTTACGGTCTCTACCACCCTTGTATCTTCCATTTTGGCTTCCTCCAAAGCGCTCCGCACGCACACCCTCTTCCCAACTTGTACTTGGGCCCTGGACAATCAATCATTTTAGCCCTCCAGAGACCCTCACCTTGGATGTGAACTAGCCCACAGATAGAGCGACTGCTCATAACTAAGTCTTCTTAGACATCCTGGAGCTCGGGCAAGAAGGGAAGACTGGAGAGGGGTACCACCATCCTCCAGACCCGTCAGCTTCCTCCCTTCTTTTTCAAGTTCCAGTCCTGGTCAGGCCCCAGAGAAGAAATCTCAATACCACTTTCCTGGCTGTTCCTTTCTTAATCTCTAACCTGAGCCCCCACAATGCCATTCTCTAAGCAGACTGAAGGCAATACCTATGCCTAGCCCACTTACTCTTGCACCCCAACACAATACTCAGAGATCAGGTTCCATAAATATTCCCTGAGAGTGTCAGGCTTCAAACTTCTCCAGGCTTTTTCCTCCTTTTCTTCTTGGTATTTCGCTTGCCAAACCCTGACAAAGACACTTGTATTCCCAAGGCAGCTTTTGAGGGGCTGTAGAACAGACTAACCTCTTTCTGTCCCAGATGATGAGGGGCAATGCACGGATGCCAGGGTCTGGGACCCAGAGTAGAGTACAAGGCCTGCCTGCCTCCTCTGAACCTGGGAGTGGTACAGGTAGATCAGATGGCTGCCCTCGCTCATCCTTCCCGCCAAGGCCTCCTTGCCTGTATTTATATACGCTAAAGCCTCTGCCCGAATAAAACATCCATGTAAAATCCAATTTCCTCAGAATCTCTTTTGGAGCCTGGGCCTGAGATGGAGTAGGTAACCCCGGCGGTTACCGCCTGAACCGCTCCTGCTGGCTGCAAAGGTGAGGCCCATTTTTCAATTATCTATCTACTGTGACAGCAGCGGTCCAGCCATCGAGCCAAGGCAGGGGGGAGGGGAGGAGGAGCTGGGAAGGTGGGATAAAGAGGGCAAAGTATAGTGGGAGAAGAGAGGGATAAACCTAGTCAGACTCACGGGAGAGACCCTTGAGAGGGGCACCCAATAGGTGCTCAAAAATTATTTGGAAAATGAATGGTCAGATGAGGGAACAGGCAGGGTGGGGGTAAGACGAGGAGAGGGGGAGAGCTGGAGAGACACAGAGTGGGTGGAGAGAGGAAGAGAGAGGGAGGGAAGGAGGGGGAGGGGGGAGGGGAAGCAAGCGTGGATGGAGCCAACAAGAGGCTCCTGTGTCAATCCGTGGAAACGGGAGGCAGAGTGATGCGGTCACAGCTCCTGCCATCAATATCCTCTAATATAAATGTCAGTGATGCTATTTTCCGCGCAGTCATTTCGCACACTGCTGATTACATTAACGTATAATGGAGGGGCGCCGGCTCCACTGCTTTCTCCCCTAACCCTCCCCCCGGTGATGTGTCAATAGCCGCCTCCATGAACAAGTCAATTTTCTGCAGGCTTGGCAGCGGAATAAATCTGCCCGGCTATGGGGAGAGCTGGAGATATTTATATACCCAGAGCCTGCCTTCCGTGTGCGCGCGTGCGTGTGCGCGGCGGGCGCGGCCCGAACCCTAGCGACCCGGGAGGGGGGTGGGGGGAGATCCGGAGCGCGCCGCCGAGTTGAATGATTTCCAGCCTCGACTCAATAAGAGGAGAATTTAGAGCGGTCCCCGAGCTGGGCTCCCAGAAACAGCCTTACACGTTTATTTTCCTTAGCTGAACAGGAAAGGCGAGAATTATATGTGGATTTATAGGACAGGCGCCGCTCAACCCAAATGCTCCCGCTCCGGGGGGCCGGGGGGGGGGCGAAGGAGGGACGGGGAGGAAAGGAGGTGGCGGGCCCGCACGGGCCGCTGGGACCCCCGCTCGCGCGGGCTTGCTAGGACGCACCCCCCTCGCAGGTCGCTTTAATTACATTTGTTCCTGTCCTTCGTGAGGGCGAGACTTCGACACAGCCCGCTGAGGGCTGGGGGGTGGGGGGTAGGGGGGTGATTGCAGGCCAGGACTGCCTGGAGTTGGGAGGGGAGGAGGGAGGGGGCTTCGGGGAATGGGGACGGGGAGATCGGGAAGGGGGGCACTGTCAGCTTCAGCTCAGAAGCGGATCAATAGTACGAGATCTAATGGGCTAACTGCCAAGCTGGCGCACCGAGGCGCTGCCCGGCGGGGGCGGGAGGGGTGGGCGAAGGACGGCGGGCAGGGAGGGGGAGGAGGAAGGCAGGAAGAGTGGAGATGGGAGAGGAAAGGAGGGGGGAAAGGAAGGGGGGCTAGGGGAGAGTCAAAGGGAAGGACGGTACAGGCGGCCCTCGCGGGGGCATAGCTTCAGCATCCTTCGACCCCAGGATGCGAGGAAGAAGGAACTTGTCCCTGAGCTGCACGACTCCAAAGCCTTTGGCTTCTCCGACCTCAACTGTGCTGTGGAGCCACCAGGGGGCGGCGCGACCCTGTTGGTCGCCAAGGGGATCTCCGCGATTCCTTGCCGAGCCTCTGACCTGTCGCCTCCAACGCCTGGTCCCCGCGTGGCGGGCGTCCTCTGCCCTCTCTCGGAGGCCTCACGGTGCGGCCGGGGTGGGAATAGGGTGGCGCCTCTGCCCAGAAATAGAAAGAATCTTTGACTTTTGCTAGTATTGCGGTGGTTTCCCTGGGACTCTGGAGCAGTTTAGTGCCCAGAGACTGTCATGGAGCCTGGGGCTAGCCAATGGTTACCGTCAGCTCGGCCTGGGTATAGCATTTGAACCTTTACATCCTGATCCCGACAGCGGTGTATGGAATCTTGAAAATGTCCCGACTTGAGGGGTCCTTCACCTTGCTGTGTAAGCCGCTAACCAGTCCAGCCAAGGTTGCTAGGGATCAATAGCATGAAGCCCAGTTTTAACTCCTTCAGTTCCTGGAAATTGGCTGCCCACCTAATCACCTACTCACTGACATATTACTTTCTTCTTTTTCCCCAGCTTGGAGCCTGTCCCTTTCTGGACTGAAAAAGAAAATACAGCCCAACATCTCTGCCAACAAACTGTACCATTCGGAAGAGGAGAGCCTAATGGTAGTGGCACTTCAATCATTCCGGGCCTCTGTTTCTATCAGGATTGCTCGATGAGTCTCCTTTAACACAAGCAAATTTACTCATATCCCTTCACTGCCAGGGCTGTGGATGTGCCAGCAGGGGGTTCTGGAAACATGTACTTTATCAGAGTTCCCCCCATTTAATTCTGATGCATTCCCAAGAGGGTGTTACCCAAAGAGAGCCATTACTGATGTGTTGGGCTTTTTATGTTTTGTGTGTGTATGTGTTGAATGTGGTAGCTCAGCCCTAGGTATTTGCCCTTGTGAATATGCCCATATGTCACAATGTGTAAATGTAAGGTATCTGTGACACTGGGTAAGCAGGGCTTTATGCTTTTCTTTGTGTATCTATCCTCTGCCCTCCGCGTCTGGATGTCACCAGGTACCCAGTCAGTGTTTATCGAGAGATCCTATTGTGTGTGTGTGACAGTGGACATGCCTGCCCTGATGAGAGTGAGTGTGGCCTTGTGGTATGTTTGTGTCACACTGAGCACATCTCTGTGGGCTCCATTGTGGGGCACGGCCATTGTCTCCATGTCATTGACAATATGTGCTGGCAAGAGCTTGTGACACAAATGGAACGAAGCTGATCTGCCCCAGAAGCAAAGGCGGCAATGACCTTCTTTTTCCAATTATATCCTGGTCAGAGGTGAGCGACCTCTCTCTGCTGAGGCCACGGCTGCTTCTCATGCAAACCATGCAGAGGGGTGGAGATTAGAGGAATGCAGCTGAGTCACGTGTGAAAACAATCAGCTATCAACGGAGTCAGATCAACGCCCCAGATTACAGATGAGCCCTGGGCTAGCGGTCACTTTGGAGTTTTCCCAAACTCCAGAGGGAAGCACATAGTCCACGAGGGACCCACATGAACTAAGACAGCTGGGGGCAAGTAGAAAATAGTCTGGTTGGGCTGGGCAAATGATGGCAGCTACCCCTTTTAAGTAGGTGGGCGACTATGCCTTTGGTTGGTGCTCTGTCTCTTTTCTAAAGGGGCAAGCTTCATTCAGCAGCAGCGGGAACTGAAAAGCTTGCACTCAGTGCTTTCTATTTTAGGTACGTGGAGTTAGGATTCTAAGTGGGTCACAGAAGGCAGTGTGGGGATTTAGAGGAAACTCTCATGTCAGGAACAAGAGCTGCAGAGGGCTTGTGTTGAGGGGGCAGCAAACTAATGTCTGCTCCACTGAGGCTGGAGACAGGTGGAGGCGAAAGGGCTTCTGGCTTTCGGGACAACTTGAACTCAGGAGGGGCCGGGGTGAGGGAGCTGAGCTTCTGAAGGACAGACCTGGCCCTAACCATATGCTGCAGGCTAACAGGCACTACCGAGATCTGAGCTTGAGAAGGGGTGTCCCTAGAGAACCCCCCATGGAGGGAAATGGAATCTGAGACTCTAAGACTAACTATAGAAGCCAATTCTGGCCTCATGTGGTCCAGGGAGACATGAAAAGAAAAGAGGGTTCTGGAAAGGCCTAAGGACCAGATCAGACTTGGCTCTAGTGGCACCAAGCTTATAGCTAGCAGTCAGTGTGGCTGAATCTAGAGCCCACACCAGCCAAAGTTAAGATAAGGGGAAGTATCCTGTCCCTGTGCCAGGGGAGTATGGCAGGCAGTCCTCTGAGGCCCTGGGTTGTTTTAGAATTCCTTTGACATCATTTACGCACGTCCCACTTTGCCATCCCCCCCTATAGGAATGCAATGATAGACATGCAAAGAATGTCCATGGGGAATGTAAAGTGTATAGTGTAGTGCACAGCAAAGAACTTGAACCTGGGCTTGGTGGCACAACCTTTAATCCCAGCCCCTCAGAGGCAGAAAGACAGGCAGGTCTCTGAGTTCAAGGCCAACCTGAATTTCAGGACACCCAGGACTAAGTAGGGAGATCCTGTCTCAAAACAAAATAAACAACAACAAAAGAACTAGAAAGGGCTTAAGACTCTCTCTCTCTCTCTCTCTCTCTCTCTCTCTCTCTCTCTCCTTCTCTCCCTTCTTCCTTCCTCTCTCTTCCTCTACCCCCCTCTCTCTCCCTTCACCTCCCCTCTATCCCCTTTCTTCCCCCCCCCATCTTCCTCTCTCCCTCTGCTTTGGAAAATGTAGTGTTACATAAGGGTGCACCACCTGGATTCAAATCTCAGCTGTGCCATTTACCAGCTTGAGCCTCTTTTCTTCCATTTTCAGAATAGGGGTCCCTTCCTCTAACAATTGGTGTGAGCATTTTAGGTATTAGCATTTCCTTAGAAACAGTGCGTGTTTGGCTCTTCTGGTCTCTCTCTCTCTCTCTCTCTCTCTCTCTCTCTCTCTCTCTCTCTCTCCACAATGCCTTTGAAAAGTCTCATTCTTGTGTCAGCAGAAATAAGGTGAACAAGGACTTGTTCATTGCTGGGATAAGATAATAGGGTGACCAGAAGTCCCCTAGAGGCTCAGAGTGTGGGTGGAGGAACGAAGAGAAGGGAGGGCTCTGCTGAAGGATGAAGTTTGTTGTGGATAGATAGAGAGCCTCCTTCTAGGTCAGCTAAGCTGGTTGAGGCTGGAACAGTGAGGCCGAATTCAGCATACAGGACAGTTTGGTGCCACTGACTGTTTCCTCTCTCTCGTATGGCACCCTCTGCTGGAGCCTCTGGTCCCTAGACTCCAGGAGGGCTGCATGAGAAAACACCTTTAGCCAGAGGGTACAAACTTTGCCAAGTTTCCCTGGCCCACCACTTGACCTTAGTTGCAGTGGCCCCTCTGCTGGCCTTAGCAGCACTAGAACTGGCCCTGCTTCTCCCTCCGTTCCTTCCAGCAGGCCACTCTGCAATGAGATGACGGATCACAGGGGTCCCATTCTACAGCCTGGGAAATGAGGAGCTGGAGTGTCCCTGAATTAGACCTCCTTGTTTAGCCAGGCTCCACAACACTCTGGAGAGATCAATGCAGACTGCTCAGCAAAATGGCCAAGCCATAGGCTCCAGAGACAGAGCACTTAGCCTGCACTTGCCAGTGGTTTCCTGATTCTGTCACTCAGTAGCTGACATAAGCATGGGTAGGTAAGTCACTTTCTCCATCTGAAAAGCGGCAACAACGCCATTGCCTACTTCGCCAGTTGCTGTGAACATGAAATAAGGCCTTATATTCTTTACCAAGTGTCTAGTGCAGGTCCCTAAGTGACCAGAAAATTCTCAAGAATTTGTCCAAAGAGGAACTTCCTCTTTTGGCAGGACTGGGGATTTTAGGGATCTTAGCCATGAAGTATGGGTTGCTGGAGACCTTACAGTCCCAAATTTGCTTTTTATTTTCTCAAACCCTAAGGTACTTAATAGCCAAGCTGATGCCTGAGTCTGTTGTTTTGATTTTTTTAAATATATAGGATGAGTGAGAGGGATAACATGGGGGGGGGGTCCTAGTTACTGTGCAGGAGAGAGCGGGTTAAGATAGGTAGGGGTGCTGGCATGGATTGAGTCACCCCCTCCCACTTTCATTGATTATTCTCCTCCTCTCCAGGTGTTTTTGTGGCCTTTCCCCCCCTCCCTCGGGGTGGAAGTGGGGGCTGCTGGGTCCACTTCGGCCTTAGTTATTGTTTTAATTTTGGTGTTGGCTCCCTGGTGCCTGGGAGTAGATAATGAAAGAGGAAAAGAGAGGTCAGGGTGGTGCCCAGGCAGCAGATTTCCACCCGTCAGACTGGGCCAGGGCGGGTGGGGAAGTAGTGGTGGGGGTTAGGTTAATATCAATAAAGCAATTGGAGTCTCCGAAGTGAAGAGCTGCAGAGCCAAGCACAATGGCTTCGTGTCCTGGGAGCCTAAAGGGGCACTTTGCCTGCTCACAGAGAATCCTCAGAACGGGGCTGGGCAAGTGGGTGGAGGGACAATAAGGACAAAAGCTGGATAGGCACAGCTCAGCGATAGCAAAGGGCGACACAGAGCAAGGGAGGCGTTGGGCTCTTTCCATTCTCCGTTGCCTTGCTGTGTTCCCACACAGGGAAGGGCTGGATGTGGAAGCTCAGACGGGAAAGGTGTGGTGCTGATGCATCTGCAGGTGGAGAAAGTAGAAACCGGAGTCCGGAAAGCACAGGGACTAAGAACACAAGTTTTTGCTGTCAGACAGACCCAGGTTCCTGGCTGAGTTTTAAGTATTGGCTGTTACTTGAGGCCAGTTATTAAACCTCTCCAAGTTTCGTTTTCCTCTTTTGTAAGATGGCAGTAATAGTGATGCTGACCTCATGGTGTCTTTGACCTTGTCTCCGCACAGGCACAGGGCCGGGTGTTATGTGAGCACACAGCACACAGCTATCCCTACTAAGCTGTTTTGCTCAGCTGTGAAATGGGGCTATCAGTTGTAACTTCTCCATAGGGGTCTAAGGGGGAACAAATTAGATCAAGCCTGAAAGTGCTCAGCACAATGCCCGGTACATAAATAAGCCCTCAATACATGTTAGCTGTTGTTATTATATTATTTTTATCTTTATTGTTCCCCGCTGTCTTGGAACTGATGATTTAGTTGAGTAGACCGAGGCCAGGCCACTCCCTCTTTGGCCATCTAAAGTCTGTGGTCCTCTCCATAATGGCTTCCTGAAACCCAAGCCCACCTAGGCACTTCTGGTTCCTCTTTTATAACTGGGTAGACAGACCTACACAAGTTCCCAGAAGTCAAGAGGGCTCTTGAGGTGGCAAAAGAATGGACCCCTGTGACCCTCTCTGCAGGATGCTCAGGTCTCCTCTGACCTTCCTCTGGAGTTGGAGGGGTTGGACAGCAGCAGGTGCTTTCGTGTTTCTTAAGGAAGACTTTGGGGGTTCAGTTGAAGAACGTTCTCCGAAACCCTCACCTGCCCCTGCCCATGCCCGCCTAAGGCTCCTCCCTTTTTCAGCACAGTGACGAAGTAGTGGGATGGAGCAGACTAAAAAAGAGGGTGGTTAATGGTTCCCACTTGACCTTTCCTACCCCACTCCTATCCCGACCCCCCCCCCCCCCCCACAGCAGGCAGGCAGGCTGAGGGGATGAATGGAGGGCACGATTTTCACATTAATGGCAGCATATGTTG
>NC_022015.1:72850075-72888786 GCF_000317375.1 Microtus ochrogaster | reverse complement strand
GGGAGGCCACAGGCAGGAGGGGCAGGGGAAATAAGAGGCAGAGGGGAAGGCTGCCTCAGGCAGGGAGGGGTAGAAGAGAGCCTGGGGCCTGGGGTAGGGAGGAGGCAGGAGCAATATTGTAGCAGGAGCACACCAGGTGCTTGCTGTCAGCCTGAACAAAAAGGAGAGTCAGCAACTCTGGGGGGTGGAGGCGGGGAGCCACCGCCTGCTCCAGCCTGCAGCCTCTCCCCATTAACCCCTGCTCTGCCATACAGCTGTGTGTGGAGGGGGATCTGGGGCTCTCCCCAAGCTTCAGAGCTCCCTCCCTACAAACCCTGGTCTCTTCAGAGACACTAGATAGGTTCTTTCAGTCTTGTGGGAAATGCGGGTACCTTTGTGGTCGACAAAGGCCGAATTTTCTCTTGCCTAGAGGAAAAATCTGCCCCTCTATCTGGTCTATGCTTTTTACGCGTCGGAGGATTTAGGCAGTCCTAGAGAAGTCAGTAAACCTGAGTGGCAGGGGTCAAATGACCTTGAGTGTCTGAAGGGGAGCCTGTGTGAAAAAGGGCATAGGAAGGGGTGATGGGACCTTTGCTCCAGGTTGCCTGTGAAGACCCCCTCAATCCACTGTCTCTGCTTGGACTAGGATCCCTTGCCTTCTGGCCAAGCCCCTTCTGCCTGGTAGAGATGGCTCTCAGTTGAGTGTGTATAGACAAGGCTCCCTCAGTTTTAAGTCGTGAAACTCGGGGCTCATCTGAGAATATCCAGCTGGTGGAGACAGTGAGGTGGCAGAATGGGTTCTGGACCCTTCCTGGTGGGAGATCCTGGCTGCAGAGCACAGGTGCAAGTGGGTATCTCCCCAGCCTCCCTGTTCTCTAAGGCCCCCAGAAAGGGAAGTGTGTGTGTGTGTGTGTGTGTGTGTGTGTGTGTGTGTGTGTGTGTGTGTGTGAGAGGGAGGGAGAGAGATAGGCAGAGAGACAGAGACAGAGACTGTGCACTGATGAGAAGAGAGAAAGGAAGGGGAAGGACAGAGCTAGGCCTTCAAAGAGGTAAGAATTAGGGATTATGGCTCCACCTTTGGTTTCTGGTCCCCTCCAGACTTCCACGTGGACATTAACTTTCCTGTTGGCTATTCTAGAGCTTATGCCTGGTTCCCACATGCTTGTGGAATGTGTAGACCTAGAAGCAGAAGGTACCCCGTATACCCTCTGATCCCATCTCTGTCCACACAGCCAGGGTGACTGCAGTCGCAGAGACCTAGGCCTGCAAGGCAGCGGGAACCTTCTTCAATCTGCCTCTCTGGCAGATAGGACCGTCACGAGCTTGGTCTTTGCAAGTCCTCTTCCGTGTAGCCGTAGCCAAGGCACTCCGAGTCCCGCCCCACTCTGGGCTCTTTGCCGGCCCACGCCCCCCTTCCGCATTGCCTCTCACCCCACTCCAGCTGCGCACAGAGCAGTCCCCGGCTCGGCTCCAGTTCCTCAATGGCCCTACTCCCCCATTACCCTGATGTCGGCCCTTCTCCCCCTCGGCTTTATCGGCTCTCAGCCGACTCCGCCAGGGTAATGAGGGCCCTCCTAATTACCATTGCAGAAACTCCACTTACATTAACAGCTCCATCCGAGGAGCTGCAACATCTGCTGTGTGCAGGCAGGCGCCCCTCCCCCGCCCGCGCTCCCCGCCCCTCGCTGCTCCCCTGGTTCCGGGCCCTCTTCCCCACCTTCTCTGGCTCCCTTCTCCAGTCCTGTTTTCACTTCTCTTCCCGTGTCCTCCTATTACCCTATCAGCCCGTATGCCAGAATGAAAGAAATGGGTACAGAGACGGGGCCCCAAAGATAACGAGAGATGGAGACATGCACAGAGACTGGACCAGAACTCCAAGATCTTGACTCATAAAGTCAGGATCCTAGAAGGTTTCCAGGAACAAGTAGAAAATGGAAGCAGCAGAGATTGTGAAAGAGTTGGGAGTCTGGAATGGGGCCAGTTGCCTGTAGTATGGGGGGAGGGCTCTTATGTGCACCATGTACAAAGGTATGTGCATAGTAAGCATGTATGTTCATGCAGTGTCATGTAGTTTGTATGCTGTTATATCCAAGTATTGGGCATGGAGAATTGTGTGTCTGTCAGTATATTTTACTTTCATGTGTCAGTATCTGTATATTAATAATGCATTTACATCATCTTTATGATTTTATTTGTCTACATGCATTTTATAAATCTGGCTCTGTGCATATGAATTGACTTGTCTATCATATAGGCGATTTTGCGTGTATATCATTTGAGTGTGACTTATGCATGCACACAATCCAGGTTCAAAGTCCACTGTGTGCATGTGTGGATTCGGGGTGCCTCTGGGAGCCTTTGCGTCTCTGCATGCATGCCTATGCATGTGTGTATCATCTGTGTAATTATTTGATGAGACTGGGAGCATGTGTGTGTTCCTGCTCCATGGGGGATGACAGGCAGTTGGGAAGACGCTGAGCCTATTTTATCTGAGGTTAACAGGGGTCACGATTCACTCCTGGAAGTCCCCCACCCTTCTCCCCACCCCATACAATTAAGCCTCAGTGTGGTGGAAAGACAGCCAGCAGACATTAAGAAAGGTCAACAGTATTATCAGCTCTTAATCCAATTAGTTACTGTTTATTTGGGAATCCAGCTTCAGGTCAGCTTCTAGAGAGGAGGCCTGGAGAGAGGAGGGTGATGTGATAAGGATGGGGTGCAAGAAACTGTGGAAAGTGCTGGGGCTTTGGGGGCACGGATCCCCAAAGCACCATCACATATAGCGTCTCCCATTGAACTGGGCAGCTCTGGGAATAGACAGGTTTTCCTGGAGGGGCTGACACCAAATCATCTCCAGACATTAGGGGTGTAGAAGAGTCTCCCTAGCCATGGGACGCTCTCTGTCTTTTTCCAGCCTCCAAAATAAAGGGAAGCAGAGCTATTCAGAGGGGCTGGACCAGGACTCCAAGAGACAGGCTGCCTCAGTTGTGGCGGCTTCCCCCGGGATGGGAGAGTCAGAGGAGGAGATGTTGGTAAATGCGCTATTAGCTTTTGAAGCCACTCCATTAATCCTGCCCTCCATTCTGTTTCCCCTCTTCTCTTCCCACACGCTGCTTTCCCTAGCGAAAGAGGGACCTGTACTCACTCCCACCTGAGGAGTTAGCCCTGTGGGGTTCCCTGGTTCCTTCTACTGAGTGTAAGAATGAGGGAAAGTGAGGTCTCATGGCCTTGGGTAGAGAGCAGTCCAGTAGTTCTGAGGGCCTGGGCAGGAGGGAAACAGCTGGTGACCTTTACTCTGCTCCAAACCTCTTCTGCTTCCCAGACATTGAGGTAGAGGGGAGGGCTTAGCAGGAATAAGGAAGCTGTGTACTGAGTTCTTAAGTCAGATCCCTGGATGCCTCCTACCACCTTAGAAGTCAGGGTAGGCAAGAAGAGAAAAGAAACACCGTACACCAACGGGCTCTTCCTGAGTCCAGTCTCCTCCTCCAGGAGGAGACCCTCACGAGCTGCCCACACTCCCTGTCTTTTCCATCACACATTAATGAACACTTAGGCATGGGCCCACACACTCCCGAAACTGCCTCCCGCAAAGCTCTAGATCTAGACAGGATATGAAGACATTGGCATTGGTTCAAGGCTTTGCAGAGATTCCCCTGAGAGCATTCCAGAAAGATGATGACTATGCCTTGGATCTCTACCCCAGCAGTTTTCACCCTTAACCTAGCATGAGAACCACCCAGACAAGCTCTTAAAAGTTGTACATATCAGCCGGGCAGAGGTGGCGCACTCCTTCAGTCCCAGCACTAGGGAGGCAGAGGCAGGTGGATCTCTATGAGTTCAAGGCCAGCCTGGTCTACAGTGGGTTCCAGGACAGTCGAGGCTACACAGAGAAACCCTGTCTCAAAACACTACCACTAACAGCAACAACAAAAATTGATGTTTAAAAAAATGTCTATTTCTATTCTATGCTAACTCTCCTCCTGGTAGCTGCTGGCATTTAACCTAACCTGTACTGTTTTTCTCTTAAATGCTAATGACATGATCATTGAGTCCATATCCAAGTCACTTCATTATTTAAACTGAGAACCCAGAAAGGGACCCCCCAGTTTCCCAGTAACAAAACTAGAAAAATGAGACTTTTGGGGGAGGAGATAGAGAAGACATTGAGCAAAATGGAAGGGGAAATATGGGGTGGGGGTACCAAGGGTGCAGCAAGGAAGATGGAGTAAGGTTGGGCAAGAATAAGCAAAATGGAACATGCGTGTATGAAAATCCTATGTGGAAATTTTAGTTTGTAAGCTAATTAAAATATGTAGGTTAAGTAAATAAAAGTACACACTTGTGATAAAAAGAAAATCCTATGAGGGTGAAAGTGATAACTCACAATCATGCAGGAGGCTGGGGAAGAAGGAAGAGTGTAAGTTTGAGGCCAGCATGGGCTACATAGTTAGATTCTGTTAAAAGCAAAGAAACCATATCAAACAATTATAATTCACGTCCAGCCAGCACTCATTGCCACTCATTCTTTCACGTAAATATATTTGCTATATCTTACATTTGAGGAAACTGAGGCCGGAGTGGATTAAGCATGGTGTTTTTTCCTTCTTTATTACTTCCCTCCTTCCTTTCCTACCTCCCTTCCCTGTCCCTCCTTTCTTCCTTGTTTCTTTGTTTCCTTCTCTAAGAATGGTTCAGATTTCAGGCTCCCATAGCCAGTGAGGACCCCTCTGTGGGTCTCTACTGAGGCAAGAGCTCCCTCCTTTGTGTTGTCTGTCCCAAGCACAACTTCTTGGACACCCACTCATGGGACCCAGCAACCCTTTAGTAGGCTCTTCCTTAGGCTCCACAGAGCAGCTCTAGAAGGATAATCCAGGTTCCTGCTCCCTACTGTGGCAGCAGAGAGGCGATGAAGCATTTGGCCATATTTGGCCAGAGAGATGGTTCTGTGTTTACATACTGGCTCTGTTACTTATCGTTCGTGTCACCTTTTTCAAATCATTAGACACTCCAAGCCTTGTAAAGTCGAGATAGTAATGATTTCTTGCAGGAGCTAGTGTGTAGCTCTGTGGTAGAGTATGTACTTAACATGCAGAGGGCTCTGGATTCAATCCCCAGAACCAAAAAAAAAAAAAAAAAAAAAACCTTAAAATTTAATATGTTCATAGGGAGAGAAAGAAAGGAAAAAAATACTCTTTAGAGTTGTTGAGATTAGGGACTATGAATACTAAATTTGTAGTGCCATATCTGATGCAAAGGTGATACGGACTATCAGTATGAAATATAGAGAAGTCAGCACACTCCCTGGAATGACTGAAACTGAAAGGACTGACAACTAGATCGCATTGATTGCTGGGGCAGGAGAGTCACTTTGGACCAGTGTTGGTCAGTGCTAACAGCGAGCACATGGCTAACAAACAGTGAGCACATACCCTTCAGCAGAGGTGCTCCCGGGAAACACAAGCTTGTGGTCATCAAAAGTCAAAACAGAAATGTTCAAAATAGAAAATGTTCACCTTAGTCTTGAGTAGTCCAGCTTCTCCATCAACAGTAAGATGGGTGAGTACTCCAAAGCAAAGGGAACAGGAAAAACACAAGAATGCAGACAAGTCTCCCGGAAACAATGTTGCCTGAAATAATTCTTGAAGCATGGCAGGAGAAAGACCATGACAGAAGGCAAAGCTGAGCTGACCCGCAGCAAGACTTTCCCTGCACGTCACCTGGGGAGCTTGTGTTGAATTGGGCACCGCGGCCTTGAGCTGGGCAGACTAATAATGGAGTTTCTCCAGATACCTATGGTAACTAGAAGATTAATGTTAAAACTGACACAGCAGGGGGGAGGGGGAGAGGGGTGGGAGGAGGGGGAGGGAAATGGGAGACTGGGAGGAGGCAGAATTTTTTTTTTTAAATAAAAAATTAAAAAAAAAACTGACACAGCAACAGAAACTGGCTGCTGCTGCAGCCCCCGTGATGCTGGACCTCAGGCTCTCTGGGGGACCGGGTCTTGTTCCAGGAGAACCAGAGCACGGTGACAGGAGTGGGCAGGAATGGGTGTTAGAAGAGGATCGGATGAAGCCACAGTCCCAGGTTGATAGGTTCCTTCCTAAGGCCCCCTGGCTGCTGTGGTCATCTGCAACATTCCTTTATCTCTGGGAAGGAACACTGAACTGTGGTCCCGAATTCCTTCTTCCTGCCTTGAGCTTCCAGCAGGGGCAAACCCTGTGCAGACAGAGGAGGCCATGTGGAAAGTTAAGTGTAGGGACTACGTTACAGCAAGTAAATCCAGGATGTCTGCAGGAAAGTCCTGGAAAACAGAATACTAAAAAGCTGGAAAGCAAATCTTCTTTGCCTGTCTGTCTCCTCCCGAAGCCGCTTGCTCCTGTGTGGTCCTGGGCACGTCACCTTCTGAGTCAGTGCAGGAGGTGGGGGTTCTTGTGGTAGCTGCTTCTCAGAGGAGATCTGAGGGGGAAATGGAGCCAAGCATCCTAAGCAGTCAGAGCGCGTTGGCAGCGTGTTGGGGTGGGCAGAAGCTGAAGATGGTGTCCCGTCTTTCACTAAGACCATCTGAAGGCGTGACTCACATTTGTCTAGTCTGTGTAAGGCCTTGGGTCCAATCCCCAGGATAAACATGAACAAGCAAAAAATGAATAAAATCTAAATAAAAAAAAACACTAAGTGCTTACTAGGTGACAGTTTTAACCTGCTACACCTTCCAGGATAAATATTATTATCCCAATTATGAGACCCCCCCCACAAGAAGAAAGTTGCCCGAGGTCCTTCTACAAAGATGAAATCTGAACCCCATATTATTGACGTCTTTCTGTTCAGTTTCTAGGTCCCTTTAAGTGAGAGATACTAGAAATGATGCAAGTAGATACTGTACAGTCAGTTACAGCATCTCACATCTGGAGGATGCTCTACAGTCTGGAATTCCTATATACTCCACTGGAGGAAATTCTCTAGTCCCCTGGCCCGCTTCCTGCCATGCACATGGGGTACTCCACCAGAGGGACTTTACTAGCTCTGTCCTAAGGGCCTGTCTTTGATAGAGCCCGTTAGACAGTGAATGGGAATAGTGCTTGAATAGTCATTGATGAATCCTGCTCAAGGCCTGGCAAGTGGTGGCTGACTTGGCCAAGTGAATGACTATATGACCAAATGCACATGTGACTATCCTTATACCCTCAAATATACGGAACCCATCTTTAAGATGTCTCCCCCACCCATGTGCTGCCCCTCTGAATTCTCTATTATTTACACACACCAGTGTACAATGGGGCCGCTCACCTCTGCTGGTGAATACTCATGACTCATATGGAGCTCATGGACCATTGTGAACAGCTGCTTCTGCTGATCATGGCTGAGTGTATGAATGTGTAACATGGCAAGTATGTGGAGGTATGAATGAGGACCATGTGAGTGTTTGCGTAGGTCGATGTGTGTTAGTGTGTATGAGCAAGCATAACTGGGTATCTGCCTGTGCCCACATGCATGTTCACATAAACCTGAGGCTCCCCAAATCCACCCTATCCCCTCAGACTATTAAAATATGGAAAGGCTGGGACTAGAGAGATGGTTCAGCAGTTAAGAGCAACAGGGGCTCTTGCAAAGGATCTGGGTTCAATATCCAGCACCCACGTGACAGCTCACAACATCTGTAACTCCAGTTCCAGGGGACCCAATGCCCTCTTTGATTCCCAGACATTCTTACAAACACACACTTAGACACATAAATATACACAAAGTTGAATTTAAAAATAAAAATATAGGAAACAACCACAAGGTTTTGTTCCAATCCCTCTTCTTCATACCTGCCGCCCAGTCCTGCTCCTTTTAAAGAAGTTGGCCCTGTCAATTTTTCTGCAGCTCAGGGAGGTTTGGGAAGAAAGTGAGTGATGGGGGGGGGGGGGTTCTGCGGTCACCACTGTTCTTCCCATCATCCACTTCCCTTTGCTATGCTTCCTCGCCACACCCACATCCTGGAGAAGACTGATCGCAGCCACCAGTGTCTTCCCCCTGGAGTAGGGTGACCCAGGACCCACAGACCTCAGTGGTAGCTGATCACCCAAACACAGCCTCCTTATTGTCCAGGCTCTTGTACTCTGGTCACTGGGACTCGGTGCTCTTCCTGGGACCCTTCCCGCTTCTGATCTGGTCACGTGCATCCTGCCTTCAGCCACTGTCCTCAGCTCCCTTTCCTCCAGGCGTGGCAGTGCTTCCCGAGGGCCCTGTCCTTGGACATTTCTCCGGGGGGATCTCAGAGATCTTGTGCATCCTTGAGATTTAGCCATCTTCCCAAGGTGGAGCCCTCTCCTGGGCAAACACCGTCACTGCCACAGCTTCACCTGTGAGGGAGTTTGGTTTGGGTTTTGCCTTCTCCTCCAAGAGCCAGCCTCTCTCCGGGGCTGCTAATGGGTCCTCTCAGGGTCTCTCCCCCAAACCCTGGACATGGACGTCCCCTTGGCGCCTCCTTCTCCACGTAGCCTCTGTCGGACTCAATGCCCTGGCGGTTTGCCTGCCAAACGCCTCCCGCACCCTTTGTTTATGAGGCCTCCCGCAGGGAATCCACAGAGCCTCTGCCCAAAGCTCTCCAGGGGACCCTCTCTCCCTTCCCCATCCCCAGGGCTGCCGTCTGCATCTCAGGCATAGATGGAGGGCCCCAGAGAAGTCACTCACAATCTTTACAGGTCCAAGAGGGTTGTTTTTAGAATATCCCCTGCTCACATCACGACTAAGTCATTACACCCTTCTGTTTCAGGAGAAAGGCTCAAATCTTCTAAAGCCTGCTGGCCTCTACCGTTTCCATTCTTACCACAGCGCCCTATGCTCCTTTAGACTCTACTCCTGGCCGGGGACTTTCTTGAGACTTTCCAATCCTGGGTCTCTGCCACCCTCCTCTGCAGCTACAGGATCTTAGATGCTTGTTCTAACGTGTGTTTTCCTCCCAGAATCTACCCTGATGGCACTTCTCCAAACAGCCTTGCCTGAGATCCTAAACCAGCCTCCCTGCGGCTGAATGGGCTCACACTACCAGGAACACCTCCCTGTGGACATATCTGCACTTGTACTTCGATGTTGAGGAGATTGTTGCGGTTAGTGTCTGGCTCGCTAGAGAGCTGTGAGATGAAGAGCCTGTCTTTAGGCATCGCTGAATCAACAGGGCAGTGTCTGCTGTCTCCAGGCCTTTGGTGAACATTTGAGGGATGAACTGAAGAGCAGAGTTAGACTGGAAAAGGAGGAATTTTCACCATAAACCAGGAGCTCCCCGCTCAACATCTGAGTTCTTCCAGCACGCTGTTCACCTGCCCAAGAGTTTTTGGTGTTGGCAGGAGAGATGGCTGAGCAGCTAAGAGCACTGGCGGCTCTTCCAGAGGACCCCACTTTGAGTCCCACAAGTCACAGGTAGTTCACTCACAAGCATCTGTAACTCCAGTGCCAGGGGATCTGATGCCCTCTTCTAGCCTCCTGGGGCACTGCATGCGCGGTACATATACTTACACTCATGACGTAAAATTTAAAAAAGATGAGTTTTCAACGAAGGAGAATGAGAGAGAAGAGGAGGTAAAATAGTTAAGGCACACCATATGCATGCGTGGAAATGTCACAACGAAGCATCATCATCTTCATTATTGAGACAAGGTCTTGCCACGTAACCCAGGCTGACCTCAAACTCAGTCCTCCTGCCTCGGCCTCCCACATGCCAAGAATACAGGCATGAGATAGTGTACTTGGCTTTAAAATGTTTTGTTGTTGTGTTTTGATTTTCCGAGCCAGGTCTAGCCTCAAACTTGATCTGCAGGCGAGGATGACCTTGAATCTCTGATTCTCCCGTCTCCACCTGCTGACTTGTGTGACTACAGATGTGTGTCATCACGCCTAGTTTATTCGTGTCGCGGATTGAGCCCCAAGGCTTCGCGCATGCAATTTGCTAACTGAGATGCAGCCGCAGCCCCTTCCCACTCTTATTCATTACTCATCATTGTTATTTGAGTGTGTGACGTCTGCGTGTGAGCGAAGGTGTGTGCGCCAACGTGCATGTGTGGAGGAGGACGGATGACAGCTGGTAGGAGTCATTTCTCTCCTTCCACTATGGGGTCCGGGGATCAAATGCAGGTCAGCAGGCTCGTGCCTCAAATGTTCTCACTTGCT
Organism: Microtus ochrogaster; assembly: GCF_000317375.1. Classification (NCBI taxonomy): domain Eukaryota; kingdom Metazoa; phylum Chordata; class Mammalia; order Rodentia; family Cricetidae; genus Microtus; species Microtus ochrogaster. The sequence continues at coordinate 72,878,661 of NC_022015.1, read as the reverse complement.
GAGCCACCTTTTTCCAACCTCAATTTTTCTAAAGAATTTTCTGGAGCTCCATATGACCTCACAAACTAAGGCTCAGGAACTCTCAGATTTTTTTTTTTCAAGCTTTCCAAATAGATTTTCTTTTTTTCTTTCTCCCATTCCCCAATTAGGGGTGTTTTTAAATTGCATTCATTTAACGAGTGCGTGCATATGCCATGGTTGGCCACGTGAGGTCAGAGGGCAACTTTCAGGAGTCAGTTCTACAAGTGGGTCCTAGAGACTGAACTCAGTTTATCGGGCTTGGCGCCAGGCACCTTTCCCACGCTGAGCCACCTCACTGACCATGTTTGTTTTAAAACGGGTTTCCTGTAGCCCAGGTTGGCCTTCAGCTCCCTAAGTAGTTGAGGATGATCATGAACTCCTGATGCTCCTGCCTCTACCTCTGTGCTCTGACTGCAGACTTGTGCCAACACATCTGACTTACTGTTTTCTTTGTTCCCTCCCCCCCCCCCCCCCCCGCCGTCTTGGCTTCCAAAAAAACAAGTCAGCAGCACACACATGCATCTAGATTAGTAAGACCTTTATGCCATTCTTTCTACCTGGAAGAACTCTCATTTCCTGTTTATCTTCCTTTATAGTCCGTACTCATCCTCTGGGGCCAGGATTTGGCCCCGGCTCTTACACAGAGCTGTTCCTCTCGTCGGATACTTGCTGAGCTCTTGTGATCTGTGCTTTGTTCAGAATATCAGACACTGCTAACCTTGCTTGTTCTGCAGTTGAGTTTAACTAGTTACACTCTCAGCCCAATGGCTGTTGACCTTGAAGAATCACAGTGACCGCTGGTTCAGCCAGCGTCCAAGCAACTGCTAAGAACATGCTTCCCAAATGCTAACATCAGGCAACAGCTTCACGGTTCATGATACATCCATATTCTGTCTAGAATGGTATTTCCTTGATAGTTTTCTGTAAACCAATGTGCTGTTTTCACTCCAATATGTTCATCTTTACAAATACCTTATAGAAAAAAAAATACTTTATAGGGCCGGCACTGCAGCACACACCTTTCATTCCAGCACTCAGGAGGCAGAGACAGGTGAAACTCTGAGGTTGGGGCCAGCCTGGTCTACAGAGTGAGTTCCAGGACATTCAGGGCTACACGGAGAAATCCTGTCTCAAAATAACAACAACAAAGTCAGCTAGAGAGTTGGATGAGTGGCTAAGAGCCCTTATTGCTTTTGTAGAAGACTTGAATTTAGTTCCTAGCATACTTGTGATAGCTCATAACCATATGTAACTCCTGTCCCAAGGAATCAAACACCATTTTCTGACCTTCGAGGGCAACAGGCAGGAACGTACATATAGGCAAAACCTCATACACATAAAATAATCTTAAAAAGTTTTTTTAAGTTATTTGTGATATGATACCATTGTGAATAAAATTAAGAGCAGTGAAATTTGTGGGGAGACAGGGTCTTACTGTGCATCTTGGACTGACCTTTAAGGCTGCAACCTTCCTGCTTCAGCTTCAGCAGCTCTGTTTTTATAGTTAAGTGCTGGGACTGTACATACGAATCAGCACCTTCAGCTGAAACAGTTAAATTGTGCAGTATAAAACACAGGTGATGAGGCACATATGCACCTGGGAGCTGAAGCTCCTGCCTGAGAATGACGCTGGTTAGAATCTTTCCAGGTAAGCCACGACCTTGTAGTGTTACACAGATTGGTAGAAATGGGTTAGATCAGGATGTGAGAGTTAGCCAATAAGAGGGTAGAGCTAATGGGCCAAGAAGTGATTTAATTAATACAATTTCTGTGTGGTTATTTTGGTGGTTAAGCTAGCTGGGTGATGGGACGCGTCTGCTCCTTCTCACAACTCTTGGTTAAGAAAAATAGGGATTGATGGAGGAAAACCCCCTGAAAAATCTCCGATAGGAGCAGATGGTCAGATGATCCAGTGCTTTAGAGCACCCCTGTTGCAGTTTCTTTTGAATTCTATATCCAAAACAGCTTCAAGACTTCTGACTGAGATGACCAAGCCACAAAGAATACTCCAGTCAGGACTTGACCATAATCTTAAATTTTCTTTGGGTCCCAATAAGATTATCAATGCCCCCAATCAGCAGGAAGTAGCCTAGAAAACTATGCCCACATTTCCAAAATATGGATTATGGATGTTTGTCTTTGTTTAGAATGTTGGTTACAAGTTGTTATGGATAATGGTCAGGAAAAAATAGCTTAACAAAGTAGATTAGATCCAGGGTCTTGTTTTGGAAAGAAAAAAGAGAAATACTGTGGGATAAGGCTTTTATACTGTAAAGATTTGCCACTCATATTGATTTAATAAAACTCAACCAGACTAGGAGAATTCTGGGAAGAGGAAAGGCTCAGTCTGCAGTCACCAGCCAGATGGAGAGGGAGCAAGATGAGAACATCCCACTGAGCTAATGTAGATAAGAATTATGTGTTAATTTAAGTTGTAAGAGCTAGTAAATAATAAGCCTGAGCTAATAGGCCAAACAGTTTATAATTAATAGAAGCCGCTATTTCTTTGATACTGAATGGCTGCAAGACTCGGTGAAACAGAAACTTTCATCTACAATTATGGGCTGGAGAGATGGCTCAGTGGTTAAAAGAACCGACTGCTCTTCCAGAGAACCCGGTTCAAGTTTCAGCACCCACATGGCAGCTAACAACTGTCTATATGTTTGACACCCTCACACAGACATACATGCAGGCAAAACACCACTGCACATAAAATAAAAATAAATAAATTATTTTTAAAAACTATGATTATTTATTTTCTTGAGACCAAGTTCCAGTGGAAGGAAGAAAAGAGAGAATGGACAAGGAAAATGCTTTCTTACTATTTATTTAGAGTAACTTAACATCACATCCCAAATCACCTGGTGTTCTGCAAAAGGACCACATTCTCCAAGCAGATACAAAGCTATAAACTAGAGGGTGCCTGCCTCATCAGCAATCCTACCTCCAATATGAGGGAACTTTTGACTCTGCACTGAGATTCTCAGCCCGCATCTTCTGCCCTTTGATTTGCTCTCCCTTCCGTGCCCAGCACAGGCCTAGACATACATGACCCTGCAATTTGTGTATCAGTTGCTTCATGTTTGAGTTGACACTCTGGAGCAGGAACCAAGGCAGAGTTTTCATCTGAAGACAAAGCAGGGAGACTGGGGGTATAAGTCAGTTAGGAGAGTATTTGCCTAGTATGCGGGAATCCTCGAATTCAATCTCCAGCATAAACCAGGCATGGCAGTAAGCCTAAGGGTCAAGGTCTTTCATAGTTAAAATTACAAGCATGTGCCACCACACATGGACTTTTGATGTAGGTTCTAAGGATCCGATTCAGGTCCTGGTGTTTGCAAGGTAAGCGCATTGATTACCAACTGAGCCATCACAGCCTCAAAACCGTCTCCTTGACAACAGCCCTGAAGCAGTTCTCTGATAAACTTCTGATGGTGTTGTGGGAACTCCTTCAGCCAATAATATTTAAGAACCCGGCCCACTTTGGTCTCATGTACTATAAGTGAAGACAAAAGCATTCATGGCCCTCTTTCCTGCTGGATTCGGTTTTAGTTCCCAGCGCACGCAGAGGACTGTGGATCCCTACTCTTACTGTCATACTCCATTCCGGGTGACTGTGGAACTCGTTGGTACAACTGCATGATGGGGTCCAGATTTCTCAGAAACCAGTTCCCTGTCTGTTCTGCTGAGAGCAAGGTTTGAAGGAGCGTACTCAGTCTTTATTTTTGTCCATGGCAACAATGATCCCCGAAAACACCTCTCTCAGGAGATAATCTTTTTTTTTTTTTTAAAGATTTATTTATTTCTTATGTATACAGCATTCGGTCAGCATGTATGCCTGCACACCAGAAGAGGGCACCAGATTTCATTATAGATGGTTGTGAGCCACCATGTGGTTGCTGGGAATTGAACTCAGGACCTCTGGAAGAGCAGCCAGTGCTCTTAACCTCTGAGCCATCTCCCCAGCCCCTCAGGAGATAATCTTAACTAGTCCTCATAGAGGTTTCTTGATTGAAGTAAACTCCGACACGTGCTCACAAATAAAAAAAAGTCTAAAAGCCTTTCTTCTGTGTGTTTCTTTTTTCTCTTCTTTAACGTAACTGAATAGTTGAAGTTAGGCTATAATTTTGTAGCTAGGCTTTTACTAACCCGCAACTAGGTTTAATGGAGACTTTTTGGTCCAAATCCTTAGCCCGACCCTGTGTGGCACCATGCCAGCTTGGATCAGTTACTTTCTACTCCTGATAGAGTTCATGGTCCTTGGAGTCCTGGAAGGAGAGGAAGGGGGGCTTGCAGGCCTGGATCCATCCTCATAAATCTTCATTGAACCCAGAACTGGCCACAAGGCCACTTCACTCGTCTCCTGCAGCTGTAGACAGAATCTGTCATCCTTTGACCAGAGACTGACTCGGGATCTCTGTCCCCTCAGGGATAGAAGGTAGGGAGCAGCAGTGACCACTGGTCCCATTCCTAAACCTGGCTTCCATCCAGCTCAGAAACGAGCCCCACCTCCCATTGGACACGGACAGTCTCTGGACACAGCTGACACCCAGCTGCTAGTCTCCCCTCCCACATGGGCTGGTAGTGAGGGGCCAGCCAGAGATCACCAAAGCTGACTAGGTCATAGGCTATGTGCCTGGAATCTGCAGAAGTTCTAGTTTCCTTCTTTTTGGTTTTTCTTTGTAGCCCTGGCTGTCCTGGAACTCACTCTGTAGACTAGACTTGTTTCAAACTCAGACATTCACCTGCCTCTGCCTCCTGAGTGCTGGGATTAAAGGCCTGTTGCCACCACACCCTGCCTATAATTTTTAAATTCTAAATATAAAAGCTAGTGGTAGAAATTTTTATAGCTAGAGAAGTAAAAATAAAATCAACCTGGGCATGCTGACTTGCCCCTGTAATCCTAGTGCTTGGAAGCTGAGGCAGGAAGAGGATCATGACCTTGAGCCAGCCTGGGCAGCACGTAGAGACCCTGTCTCAAAAGTAAATAAACTGACTGCCACTCAAGAGAGCTCTGTGAGTAAAGGTGCTTGCCGTCAGGGCTGATGACTTGAATTAGATTCCTGGAAGATTTGCCCATGGTGGAAGGAAAGAACCATCTCCCAAAAGTTTCTCTATGACCTCCTTTTGTGTGCAACATGGACAACATGCACACACTAAATAATTAAACAAGGCTGGAGAGATGGCTCAGTGGATAAGAGTGTATCCTCTTCCAGAGGACCTGAGCTCAAGTCCTAGCATCGGTATCTGATGGCCTGCAGCTGTGTGTAACTCCAGCTCCAGTGGAGAATCCAACCCCTCTGGCCTCCATGGGCATCTACATTTCAACGTGACTACGTACATGCATGTGGGTGTGCATGCATGCTCTCTCTCACACACATGACTTTTAAAATATATCTTTAATGTGGTGATGCATGACTTTGATCCCAGCACTTGGGAGGCAGAGGCAGGTGGAACTCTGTGAGTTTGAGGCCAGCCTGGTCTAGATAGTGAGTTCCAGGACAGCCAGAGCTACACGGAGAAATCCTATATAAAAAATTTAAAAAAACAATTAAATTTGCAGTTTATTGAAAGTAGTTCTCTATATAACAATGTTACAAGCATTTCTTTAGAAATGGTTGAAAATGCTTCTAAAATGTGATTATCGACCATGGTATGCATGATGGTTGTAATTGTTGACATTCCTTTTAGAAGTTGTGAAATGTTACAACTTGTGCTTATGTAGACACAATCTTCTGTCTCCGTACAGAGGCACTGACTTCAATAAAGTCTATTTATACTAATCTTGAAAAAAATAAAAAAATAAAAAAAACAACTAAAATAAAATAAAGTCACATACAGCCCAATCACTGTCTGTACTTTGCTAGTTTTCTTCTTTTTTTTTTTTAGTATGTGGATTTATTTTTGCTCCATGCATGAGATTTTAAAACATATTTGTTTATTTTTATTTTATGTGTGTGAGTGTTATGTGTGTGCGCCACATGTGTACCTGGTCACCAAGGAAGAATCAGGTTCCCTGGAAATGGAGTTACAGATGATAGTAAGCTACCATGTAGGTGCTGAAAATTGAACTCAGGTCTTCTGGAGGAAGATGACCAGTGCTCTTAAATGCTGAGCCATCTCTCCTGCTCCAGATTTTTCTTTTTTTTTTAAAAAAAAAATTTATTTATTATGCATACAATATTCTGTCTGTGTATATGTCTGCAGGCCAGAAGAGAGCACCAGACCTCATTATAGATGGTTGTGAGCCACCATGTGGTTGCCGGGAATTGAACTCAGGACCTTTGGAAGAGCAGGCAATGCTCTTAACCACTGAGACATCTCTCCAGCCCTCCAGATTTTTAAAACAGAATCTCTCTATGTATCCTAGACTGGCCTTTAACTCAGTCCTGCCACAAGTTCCAGAGTTATAGGACTATACTAACACGCCCTGCTTTAAATGGGCTCATCTTGTGTCAACTACTTGATATCGACTATATTTTTGTATCTGTATTAACTATGATATTTTTTAACATATCCTGAAATTATTCCTTTTTAAAAAAAGATTTATTTTGATGTGCATAGGTGTTTTGCCTACATGTATGTCTATGTGAGTGTGTCAGATCTCCTGGAAAGGGAGTTGCAGATAGCCATGAGCTGCCATGTGGGAGCTGGGAATCAAACTTGGGTCTTCTGGGAAGAGCAGCCAGTGTTCTTAACCACTAAGCCACTTCCCCAGTCCTGATAGTGCTGTGTGATTAGAAGCTCCTTGAAAATCTAATTTGTAGTGGGTATGGGCGTCCCCTAAGATCTCCAAAGCACCCTTCTCCTCCACAGTACTGCTGTCTCTGATGATTCCTATTGCAGGTCTCCACGGTTGTCATAGCTAATAGTCTTGGGATCTCTTTAAGTACAAGAAGAGGCTAGGCCAGGACACCGAAACTCTCCAAGTCACGTTGGGATAGACTCCTTTACCTGGTTAGATCCTGCTGGATCTGTTTCCTACATCCGGACATGAAAGAAATTCAAGTGGAACCTTGCCTTTGAGTACACCCTCACCCTAGCCTTGCCTGAGGCTTCCTTTCCTTTGGGGGGGAGGGGAATGGGTCTGGAGAATTTCTGAGGCTGTGGGAGCACCTGCAGGCCCCACCCATCCCCACCATCTCTCAGATTTCCTTTGGCTCTTGGAACCATTTCTGAGAAGAGTAGGTTCGTGGTAAGTGGTAGAGAGTGGAAAATGGGGGCCAAAAAATAAAGGGTGGCTTGGAACCAATGTTTTATTTATTTTGCTTGTTTTATTTTAATTATTATGATTTGTTTATTTTTAATACTTTTGTGTCTTTTGCCTGAAAGCCTGGTGCCCTCAGAGTCCAGAAAGAGGGTCAGATCCCTGGAACTGGAGTTATGGATGGTTGTGTGCCATTATGTGAGTGTTGGGAATTGAACCTGGGTCTTCTGGAATAGTCAATGATATTAACCACTGAGCCAGCCCTCCATCCCCAGAACCAATGTTTGGTGTATAGAGTTTTAAAAGCCCACCCTTTCCCATCTGGGAAGCAGATGAGGGGCTCAGAATGGGCCCTGCAGTGACACTTGGGCAAGGAAGGATTGACCCATCAAGGAAGAAAGAGACACCCTGTCACGATCCAGGAACTGCTACCCCTTCTCCGACTCTTCCCCTCCCCTGTTACAAATCCTCTTCTTACCTCCCAGGTCCTTGTCCGGATTGTTCACCTCCAAGCATTTTCCAAGGTCATTTCCACTGCTGCAAACCCCCCGTACACTTGGAAAGACACAGAAGAGTGCAAACTCCTTATTTCCTTATAAGAAGTAAGAAGTCTTTAGCTGGGCCATGGTGATGCAGGCCTTTGATCCCAGCACTCAGGAGGCAGACAGGCAGATCTCTGAGTTCAAGGCCAGCCTGTCTACAGAACAAGGCATTCTAGGACAGCCAGGGCTACACAGAGAAAACCTGTCTCAAAAAAACCAAAAAGAAACAAAAATTTAAATTAAATTTAAAAAAAAAAGAAAAAGAAAACTACACTCAACCCCACCCACCACCCAGCTTGACCTGACTTCTAGAAAAAGAAGGGGGCTTGAGCATCGCTCCAGGTCTGCTTCCCAACAGGACACAGGCACAGGCTGATGGCCACATTTTTGTGGAGCTTTCGGCAGCGCCTGAACACATAGGCCTTCTTTTCTGGCCTGCCCACATCACTAGCAAGCAAGCAGGGCTGTTCTGATGGTCCTCGTTTTACAAGCAAAAGAAGCTGAGGCCTTGATGTTAGATGGTTGGCGATGTCATGCCTAGGTCTTGCAGTCTGTGGCCCAACTCCAGCCCTTCCTTCCTTTAGCCTTAGCTCTCCTGAACCCCCAAAAGTCAAGGTACCGGCCGGGCGATGGTGGCGCACGCCTTTAATCCCAGCACTCGGGAGGCAGAGGCAGGCGGATCTCTGTGAGTTCGAGACCAGCCTGGTCTACAAGAGCGAGTTCCAGGACAGGCTCCAAAGTCACAGAGAAACCCTGTCTTGAAAAACCAAAAAAAAAAAAAAGTCAAGGTACCCCCTTCCTTGGTTTTCCAGGCCTGTATGCTTTACACAGAGGCATCCTCAGTACTTCCCAACTCGGATGCTGCCACTTGCTTCCCCAACACTCCTCCCCCACCTCTCCTGAGCATTTTTGCCTGCCAATGGCTCCAGCTCAGTGGCTTGCTGTTGGAAGGAAGGGCCAGGAGGGCCTCATTTTCAAACCTCCTCTAATTGATTTCTCTCTGATGAGGGTCTTAATTCTTCCTGGCTGCCCTTAGAGCATCTCTAGCGTCTTCAGACATCCCGCCCTCCAGCGTGTAACCTGGGCTGGAAACACCATTCTGTATTTAGTCTTGGCAGCCGTTGCCCATGAGGGCCTTATACCCTGTGTATCATCATAAGAGCCCTGCCCCCTTCTCAGAGCACATGCGCACACACGCGCACACACACATGCACACACACCACACACACACGTATGCATGCACACACAAAACACACAACACACACACATTTTGTGGCAGGTTTCACATTGTTTAAGTTAGACAGTCATATTTAAGTTAGACAGTGGGGAGCAGCATTTTTAAGGGTGGATTTACATAATTCTGCCTGAGGTGAGGCCTTTCCTGCCAAATCTATCAATGGCTTGTTGGAAGGTGAGGGGAGGTTGGAGGCTTGCTGCTTGCTCTCAGTCAGCCTTGGGACAGCTGGGGGAGACAGGCTTGCCTGACCACCCTGACCCCATGGCAAGGTAAGTAGGCAGAACCTAATCTTTCACTGATTCTCTGCCCAGGATGAGAGCTGCAGAGACTACGCCTGTTTGGAGCACACACTCCTGGCCCCAGACCCTCCGGAGCACAGCCGGATCAGAACCCAAGCTCAGAGCCCATCACTCTTGTCCCCCTTCATCTTGCCAGCTCTGGGGGATGGAAGGGAGAGACTGGCTGGGTGCAATGCAGTGTTCCTGGGGACGGGGGGCAGGGAGTCCATTCAAATTGACAAAAATAGAACATCAGCCTCATATCATTTTTCTCAAAACAAGATTTATTGAAGTTCTGTCGGTGAAAATCGCTGCTGTGTGGAACGCTTAACTTATAGATTAGATTACTCAATCGTGCCTTACTACATTTTTCATTAGAAAAATATTGGCTGGGAGAGTTTGACCTCATAATCTCTGCATTTTAAACAATAACCAGAGGAAAACCAAATAGAAGGCACAAGTTAACGGGTTTTCTCCCCCCAGCGTTCCCCCCTGGGAGAGATCAAAGCGAGGGCTGGAAGGGAACAGGAGTGGAATCTGCTGCGTGAGCAATTCCCCATCTCCCAGCCCATTCCCCAGAGGCTGCAGAGGTGCTGGCAGGAGGTGGGGGCTGCCTGGAGTCTTTGGGGTGTAGGCCCTAGCAACTCCCTGCAGGAGGCCCAAGGTGAAGCTGGAGGTTAGTCAACTGGCCTCTCCCTGGAGGGTAAGAAGAGGATGCTGGCAAGCAGGAGGCTTTTCCTTGTGTCCAGGACTGTGGTCTAGTCTAGCCCGAGATGAAAGCCCTGATGATCCAGAAAAGGCGACAGAACCATCATGCCAAACACCTTGAATATACTCGATCTTTTGTTTGGGAGGAATGATCTTACTCCGTAGACCTAGAATTGACAATGTAAACCAGATGGGCCCCGATCTCACAGCAATCCTCCTGCCTCCATCTCCTGAGTGTTCAGATTACAAGTAGGATAAGTTTACTGAGTCTTATTTGACAGTTCACCATGTCTTAAAAGTCTCGGAATAATCTCGAATCCCAGGAGAACTATGGGACCCTGTTAGGCTGCAGAAGTCCCCTACCTGCCCCCCTGCTGGAGTCAAGTGCTCTTTCTCAAGGAGACAAGTACAGAGAGGGAGCAATCCCAAGGTTAGGCCAAGATGAGACTCTCTAGCTGGCCTTGGGCGATCTACCCATCGCCTGGCACTCAGGTCCAGAGGCTCCTCAGGGACTGGAGGCCTGTATGCTAAGGCTGAGGGCAGGAATGGCCATGCTGGCTGGCCACAGGGGAATGCCGAGTGTCTGGGACGCAAGTGGATCTTGGGCCACTTTTCCAACTGCTGATCAGATTCCTCAGCAAGCAGCACCCCCATCTAGTCCTTGTCTTGGTTTCTACTTTCTGAGGCTTTGGTGATTTCTAAGTTCTGACACAGTCATTAGTTACAAAGAGCAATTATTTTCTTTTTGTCATTAAGTCATTTTTTAAATGGCTCCAGGCGACATCACAGAACAAAGAAACAAAATATCCATGAAAAGACTTAATCACAAATTACTAATTATTTCACCCCCTCCTTCCTCCCCAAATCGTGAAATCTGAGCCCCATGAAAAGGGAGAAGGTCTCCCCACCCTTGAGCTTGCCATGGCTCTTAGGCACCTAATCCATCATGGAGGGGCATTTCCTGGCCCCCTCTGAGCCCTGGGGGATGGGGTGGCAGAGAGTCCCTTATTTCTGACTTTTGAAGTCTCCTGTCCATAGATAGAGACCTTCAGCAAATTCCGCGAGGAGAGCAGCTTGAAACCGAGTGGGGAACCCCATCTAAAGCCCCCACACCTTGGAGGGTAATGCCCCCTCCTCCCAGGCCAGCAGTCCCCCAGCTGGCATTCCACTGCCCTTTGAAGCCTGTGGGCCACAGAGGAGGAGCCGCCCCCTGCAGTGGGGCTCCTGGAGTCTCCAGCTGGAAAACAAACCGGAGGAGGAAGTAATCCTGAAGGGGAAGCCCCTGGGTCCCCAGACGTGAGGAAATAAAATGTGTTTGACACCAAGATGTATGGGAGAGGGGGAAGTCTAGGGTGTGGGCCCCACTACCAGGCCAGGCCTTCTCCTAAAGCTGATTGTGGTCGCCTTATCTGACCCTGGCTGAAAGAGAAGGCGCTGCTGGAGCCCGCAGCAACCCAGGGAAGAACAAAGGAGCCGGGAGCCCTGATGAAAGGTAACCTCTTCAGAGATGCCTACACTCACCCCATCTCTCTGCCAACATGCCATGTTCCTCATAAGCAGCTCGCCCTGAGTTTAGGAGACCAAACCCATCAGTGGAGGAGAAGGTGTTGGGAAAGACAGGCTTGTCGGTCCACAGTATTAAATCACTGAGAAGGAGTGGGGGACCCACCTCTCTGAGTCCCTACTAAAAGCTCAAATAATCTCCTAAATAGGTCATTCAACTCTGAACAGGACTCCAGAATACACCTAGGCCCATTCATTCATTCATTCATTCATTCATTCATTCAACAAATGCTCCTCACACTTGCTATTTACGCAGAAAAGGAATGCATCGGTGAACAGGACAGGTGGGAGTCCTGTATTCATGGGCCAGGTTTTCCTTTTCTCAGTCTTTCTGGTGTGAAGACCTGGATCAAAGAGAATAGCAAGCCTACGTATGTATGCCTGGCCCAGCCACTATCCACTCTGTGGGTACTTGGACGATGGTCCTTGATTTTTTTTTAAAACTGATTTCCCAGAGATACACTCCCTGAAGTATAGGTCTTTTGTGTCCCTTGGGTCTATGAGGGTCCTTGCCAGTGCTGGGCACCTGACAGAGGTAAAGAAAATTGCAGAAGGAAGGACAGAAAGGAAGCAGCCAGAGTCCACCCAATGCTTGAAGGAAGTAGCCAAAGTTCACCCAGTGCTTGAAGCCATGTGATTAGTAAAGACTCTAACTATAAATTCCAAAATATTGCAGTCATGGTCTGTGTCCCAGCCCCTTTTTATAGGAAAAATAGTTTATTCCGTACACAAAAGGGCAGCAGGCTGAAGCTGGGCATGGTGGCGCACTCCTTTAATCCCAGCATGTGGGAGGCAGAGGCCAGCAGATCTCTGAGTTTGAGGCCAGCCTGGTCTACATAGCAAGTTCAAAGACACTACTACATAGAGAGACCCTGTCTCAAACGTGTAACAGGGCAGCAGGCTGGGAAGCAACTGGAATAGGACCTTCAGCCTAAAGAGGTCTTTCTACTCTGTGGCAGAGGCAGGCAGAAGCTCTAAGTTCAAGGCTAGCCTGGTCTATAGAGCAAGTTCCAAGATAGCCAGGGCTACCTGTCTTGAGAAACAAAAACAAGACAGAGAGAGAGAGAGAGGGGAGAAGGCTTTGCTTAGAGACCATCTCTCCACTCCTCTGCTCCCGGCTGCACAGCATCTCAGACTTGGAGGAGAGAGGGGCCTCGGGTAACAGCCCTTCTTTGGGTGTCGCGGAGACTGCCATTGTACACCAGTATTTATTCTCCTTTGTTTTCTTGAATGCTTAAAATCCTCAACAGTCGGCTGGACAATGGCCACCGAGTTTATGACTGTGTTTCCTAGATTCCCTTGCAGCCAGATTTGTCCAAGTAACTAGATTCTAGCTAATGAGATAAAAAGAAGTAATGGCCAGGCAGTGGTGGCACACACCTTTAATTCAGCACTCGGGAGGCAGAGACAGGACCTCTGTGAGCTGTCTGATCTACAAGAGCTAGTTCCAGGACAGGGTCCAAAGCTACGAAAAACCTTGTCTTGAAGAACCAAAAATAAATAAATAAATAAATAAATAAATAAATAAATAAATAAATAAATAAATTTTAAAAAAAGGTAGTAATGAATATTTCCTGGGCGAGTTTTAAAAAATTAATTATTACATTTATTTATGTACTTAGTCATATATGTATATAGGCACACATGCTCCATGGTGTGTGTGTGTGTGTGTGTGTGTGTGTGTGTGTGTGCATGTGTGTGTGTTTGTAGGTCAGAAGACAATTTGGAACAATTGGCTTTCCCCTTTCCTCTATATGGGTCCCAGAGACTGAACTCACTTGTTTGACTTCTCAGTAAGCACCTTTACCCTCAGAACCATTGAAGGAGCTCATGGTTCTTCTCTGAAGAGAAGGAGCTCACCATCCACCTGTTCTCACTGGGTTTAAAATGGGTAGGGAGCTGGAGCAGCCACTTAGACCTCAGGATAAAAGTTCTGTTGCGGACAGTAGACACGTGGTGAAGAAGGCTCCCCAGGCCCTGACACTGGGGTGTGGCTGCTCTATCTGCCGCTGCATGCTTCTGCTTCTTTGTAGAAGAGAGAAACAACCTTCTCATGTGCTTAACTCACCATTATGCTGGACTTGGCCTCATTTCTTCTCTGCTTTGTCATCCCCAAATGAAGGAAGAGCGGGTGAGCAAAGGCAACCCTACACTGTCATGTGGACCATTTTCCCAGCAGACACCTGAAAAATAGGAGCAAACAAATGTGCAAGCTTGATTTTAGTGACAGTTTTACTCACTCACTATTCACAGTATTTCAGCATGTGAGCAACATATAAAATTATTAAGTGGATCGTTTACACCCTTGCTCTCATGCTAGGTCTGCAGACTACCATCTCAGTTGGAGCACCGTTTCCAGCGCTCAGGAGCCACATTTGGCTAGTAGTGGTAGGATTGGCCAGCACAGATCTCAGGGAATTGCTGGAGGCTGAAAACCAATTAGGGATTGAGGACTAGCCCTGAGTCGAGAATAGCAGCTCCGGTAACCACTGCTCCTACTGCTGCAAGGAGGGCCTTTTGGCAGCGCCATCCCATTTCCAGCCAGATGCTTGGCACACGGAGTAGGCTCTGGCTTCTAAGCCTCAGCTTCCTGTATTGGACCCCGGGGCAGGACTATCTCAGGAAGCAAGTAGACCCCCAGGAAGATGGAGGCAGAGCAGGGAATGCTAGAACACGGGCTATTTCCATGTCCCCTTTGCCTTTAATCCGAACACATACACCAGGAAAGGTCATATGTGATCATGGAAGGCTGAGGGGGACCCAAGGCCATGGGGTGTTCCTCCAAAGCTCATCTAGTGTGTCAGGCCTACCTCATACAGTGATGGGGTTAAAGGAAGAATACCATGCAAAGAGCTCCTACTTACCAACATATTCCGGTTTCCTACACACCTGGATAGCAATTCAGTGCCTCAATGATGATCCCCTCACAGCTGCCTTCATTTGTGACTATAATTATCGTCAGGATCACCCACTGATGCTACCTCAACTCCAGAAATGACTGTCCCCTGTTACTCTGAGATTGCATATCACCACACCCCTCGCCATGACAATAGCCAACACCACTTACTCCCTTTATCACCATGGCAACACTCATTTACAACGACCACTCATCACCCCATTCCTGCTATTACCATAATCAGTCCAATAGCTTCAATTTCAACCTCACTATAACAACCATTCTCATTATCCCCATAATAAGAAATACTATAAATTCCAATATCCCTACCATCTCCATATTGTAAGGAGACACCCTGCCCTCCACCCAGTTCCCCTTCTTCTGTCTAGAAATCTCAGAATATTTCCCTAATTTCCTGGTGAAATGATTTCCTGGGGCTGGAGATTGGTTTTATGGGTAAAGCATACGGCCCTCAGTTCGGAACCCCCAACTCCACACTAATTCCAGGCCTGGCTCATGGGGGTGGTGTGGAAACAGGCTGATCCTGGGGAGCTTGATGGCCCCCCATCTAGGCAAAATGGTCTAGCTCCAGGTTCAGCGAGAGATCTTGTCTCAAAAAATTCGGTAGAGGGGCTGGGAGATGGCGTAGTGGTTAAGGGCGCACAGTGCTACTGCAGAGGACCTAACTGAGTTTCATTCCCAGCACTCATGGTAGATGGCTTACAAGGCCTGTGATTCCAGCTCCAGCGACTCTGATGCCTCTGGCCTCGTCAGGCATTTGTGCTCACATGTGCATGCTCAAATGGAGATAGGCACATTTAAAAGCAAAGATAGGAGCTGGAGAGACAGGCCAATGGTTAAGAGCATTGGCTGCTTTTTCCAGGGGACACTGTTCCAAGTTCTAGCACTCATGCAGTGGCTCACAACTGTCTGCAACTCTAATTCCAGGGGATATGATGCTCTCTTCCGGCCTCTGAGGGTATCGGGCATTCAGTAAGTGCACAGAAATACAAGGAGGCAAAGCACTCAAACACATAGAATAAAAATTAAAAAATAAATAAATAAATGCAAAGTAAAATCTTTTTAAATTTCCCTGCCTGCTTAGACATAGTAGCTTATAGATCCCTGGTTGATATCTCACTTTCAAGACCTCTGCCTTGACTACTCTGCCATCAGTTGCAGAGGGTGACCTGGCTAAGCGGAGAAGCTTGGCAGTGCCTCACCCTTCCAGGACTAATATACTGCCAACGTCTTTTCTCAGACTTTTGCTGAGCAAACCAAACAAGGTTTGGTTTTTTTTGTTTTGTTTTGTTTTGTTTTAGTTTTTTCAAGACAGGGTTTCTCTGCAGCTTTGGAGCCTGTCCTAGAACTTGTAGACCGGGCTGATCTTGAACTCACAGAGATCCGCCTGCCTCTGCCTCCCGAGTGCTGGGATTAAAGGCGTGCGCCACCACCACCCGGCTACCAAGCAAGGTTTGGATAGTTGGTCTCGGAAGGCTGATGTGGAACTCTCAAGCCCCACGCAGGCTAGAAAATGGCATTTCCTGGCAAGACTTCCGGTGTAGACAACTGGGTGCTCGGGAAGCATAGAGGACCGAGAAAACCTGAAGAGAAGGAGTGTTTTGTCCAGAGTCAGACATGTTAGCATGTGTGTGTGATCACCATATAGGT
The DNA here is from genome assembly GCF_000317375.1 of Microtus ochrogaster. NCBI lineage: Eukaryota > Metazoa > Chordata > Mammalia > Rodentia > Cricetidae > Microtus > Microtus ochrogaster. The sequence continues at coordinate 72,862,538 of NC_022015.1, read as the reverse complement.
GGTGAAGGCAGGAGCACTTCAAGTTGCATAGCCTGGGCTGTGCAGGAGTTCAGAGTCACACCCTTCACCTGACTGAAGCACCTTACACAGTGGTCTCCCTCTGGCTAGTCTCCCAGGACTCCTAGGAAGAATGAGGACCCTTAGCTCTGTCCTAGAAGGTTTACCATAGAGACCAATCCTGGCTAGACTAAGATCCTCTGCAGGCAGTGAGATCTTGGGGTCTGAATTGGGGAGAGGGTCCCCCTCTACTGTGTCATTATCTCTCCCCTGCACTCCTGCCACATGGGGTACACAGGCTTCTGGGTTTTTTTTTCTTCTTCAAATAGTCCACCCCTCCATTCATATGTGGTTTTCTTCATGGGAAGGGAAAGAATCCAAATGTGTTCCAAGGTGTGTACATGAATTGGGCTCAGATCCCTAACCTGATCCCATAACCTGTAGGAACGGATCTTGATTTCACTTGGATAAAATTGACAGGGTCTGGAAAGATGGTTCAGCGGTTAAGAGCTGGCTGTTTTTTGATCAAGGTTTCTGTCCCGCCTGGTCCTGCAGCCATTCAGTCCCAAATAAACACACAGAGGTCTACATTAATCATAAACTGATTGGCCTATTAGCTTGGGCTCCTTATTAACTCTTATAACTTATAAGATAATTCTTGTCTGTGTTAGCCACGTGGCTTGGTACCTTTTTCGGCGAGGCATTCACATCTTCTTGCTCTGTATCTGACTTCTTCTCTGGGTGATGACTGCAGACTGAAACTTCCCTCTTCCCAGAATTCCCGTTGCCCCACCTCTACTTCCTGCCTAGCTACTGGCCAATCAGCGCTTATTAAAATACAATTGACAGGGTTCAGACCATTGTCCCACAGAAGCTGTTGTTTGCAGAGGACCTGGATTCGATTCCCTGAAGCCGCATGGCAGTTTTCAACTAAAATTCTGGACCCAGGGGATCCGTCACCTTCTTCTGACCTCCATAGATACTGTACGCACATTCATACATGCAGACAAAATACCCATATACATAAAATAAAAATGGAAACCATCTTTTAAAAATTGACAGAGGGCCAGGGGCTAAGAGGAAGAAGGGAGATAGGTCCTGGTTTTATAGATTTTGAGACCATATCCCTTCCCAGTTTCTGGCATTGTGTTCTACCCTAGACAAGGTCTATCTGTAGAGAGGACGTGTGGGTTGGCTCTAAGTGTGCCTAGACTTCCTGAACATTAGATAGAGCCCATGGCTCATTAGTAGAGACCCCATCCAGCGCTGACCAGATGAGCTATGAAGAAACTCAGAAGGCCAGGTGGGAGGGAAGGGGGCAACATCTCCTGATCAGTCCCAGGAGACCTTACAGCCATAGATGCATTAGTTAACAAGACTCACCCTCTGCCAGAGCAGGGAGATACTAGCCCTCATTCCTCATTAACTTTATCTATTTATTTATTGGATTTTTTTTTTTTAGATAGTCTCATGAGCCCACCCAGGCTGGTCTTGAATTTACTATGTAATCAAGAATGATCCTCCTGCCTCTACCATGAAAATGCTGGAACTATAGACATTGGACACCATGCTCAGTTTTCACTGAGCTGAAGAACAAACCAGGGCCCCCATGCATGGTAGGCCAGCACTCTGTCAGCTGAGCTGCATCCCCAGACCCCTCCACTCACTTGTTTACTTCTTTCAGCTTTCGCTGAAGGACTACCAAGTACAGGGCACTGAGCTGGACCGTGGAGGCACTAGATGAATAAGGCTCGCTGCTTATCCTTGAGGAGCATGGAGTCTGATCAAGTTGTCACCGGGAGAAAGGAAAAGATGCTTAGGCTTGTCCCAAGAGGGGGCAATGGGCAAGATCCTAGCCGATGATGGATGAGCCCAGCTCTGCCCTGACAGGGACATTACCTGCAACTGGCTCCAGTCGTATGTGGAAACAAGAAGCTTTGAGAGTTGGGGGAGGGTAATGAAGAGGCTTGCAGACCTGGGCCCACCAATACCGTCTGAGCCTAGAAAACCAAGAACAGAACCAACACCTTTTGGGTTTTTTTTGGTTTTTTTTTTTTACTATTTATTTATTTATTCATTATGGATACAATATTCTGTCTGTGTGTATGCCTGCAGGCCAGAAGAGGGCACCAGACCTCATGGTTGTGAACCACCATGTGGTTGCTGGGAATTGAACTCAGGACCTTTGGAAGAACAGGCAATGCTCTTAAACCACTGAGCCATCTCTCCAGCCCTGTTTTTTGTTTTTTATTGTTTTTATTTTATTTTATTTGGTTTTATTTTGTGTGGGTGGGTTTCTTTTTTCCTTAAGATTTATTTTATAGTGTGTTTGTGTGTGTGTGTGTAAATGTGTACATGAAGCAAGAGGCATCAGATTCCCCTAGAGTTACAAGTGGTTGTGAGCCACCAGATGTGGGTGCTGGGAACACAAAGTTGGATCCTCTGCAAGAACTGACTGTGTTCTTTACCACTGATTCCATTCTGCTGTCCTTGGTGTGTTTCTATACAGGCTGAGTTCTGTGTATGAGAGAGAGAGAGAGAGAGAGAGAGAGAGAGAGAGAGACCAGAGGCAGTTACCTGCTCCAGAGGATAGATTCCAAAACAAATAGCAAGCTGTCTGCCTTTCTAACAAAGAAGGGATGGGAGAGAGAAGTAAGTCTGCAGAGCTGAGGAGAGAGGACAAAAGATTAGAGGCTGCCAGGGCTTGACGGGTACTCTAGACTCCGTGTCTGAAGTTTTGCTGTGAAAGTGGAAGCCAGGGGCAACCTCTGCAGGAATGCGAAGTTCTCAGGCTTTGCTCCATCTAACAGAGCATTGAGGTCTACCCCTGTCAGCAGAGTGGGAAACAGAGGTCCAGGCCACATTAGGACAGCCAGCTAGAGTCTCTCCTGTCAGACTTTCCTGTGGTTCTGAGGCAGAGAACTCTGACCACATGTCCCCAGCTAAACAAATCCCTGTCTCGGTCACTCAGTGCCAGCATGAGTGGCTCCAGATTTTAGGGGCAAAGAGGGTTGGCTGAGTTGATGGCCACCTGAGGCCCTGATGAACCGCAGACTTCCCGGGTCCATCGTCCAGCCTCACTAAGGGCATGGTAAGGCCTCTGCCCTCAGCTATGTGCCGTGGCTCTGCCCTGGACATGTTCAGCCACCAGACCTCTCATCTGTTTCCATTCCTTCCTAGCTCATTGTTCTCTCTGCTTTTCTGCCAACCGCCACACACCAACTCCAGCCTGCCCTAATCTCTGTATGTATCTCTCCTTCTAACTCTCTCTAGATTTCTTTGTTTGTTTATTTTTGTTTTTCAAGACAGGGTTTCTCCATGTAACCTTGACTGTCCTAAAACTGGCTCTGTAGACCAGGTTGGCCTTGAACTCAGAGATTCATCTGCCTCTGCATCCAGAGTGTTAGGGTTAAAGGCATGCACCACCACTGCCCAGCAAGTTTTTTGCTATGTTTTACTTGTTTGCTTATTTGTTTGAGACAGTTTCTCTGTTTAGCTCTGGCTGTCCTGGACTCACTATGTAGACCAGAATGGCCTTGTTCCCAGAGACCTGCCTGCCTCTGCCTCCCAAGTGCTGGGATTAAAGGTATGTTCCAACTCCACCCAACTCTCTCTGGCTTTTTAAAACAACTTTTAAATTTTTTTTGTATTTATTGTGTGTATGTGTGTGTGTGTCTGTGTGTGTGTACATGCATACACACAAACTTGGTAGCAAGTACCCCTGCCCACTGAGCCATTTTGATGGCTCCTCTCTATCTACATCCCCCTTTTGAGATCTTATTTGTTTTTTATGTGTAGATGTTTGCCTAAATGCATGTCTATGCACCACATGTGTGCAGTGCCTGCAGAGGCTGGAAGATGTATCAGATCCCCTGTGACTGAGTGACAGTTTGCCATGTGGGTACTAGAAATTGAACCCTCAGTTCTCAGGAACAGCAGTCAGTACTCTTTACTGCTGAGCCATCTCTCCAATCTCTCTGCCCTATTCCGAAATAGGGTATTTCTATGTAACTTTCCCTTGTTCAGAATTCTCTACATAGACCAGGCTGGCTTCAAATCTGCAGTAAATCCTCTTGTTTCTATTGCTCTAGCTCTAGGATTTCAGACCTGAGCCACCACACCCAGCTTTTGGGTTAGCCCAGGCTGGCCTCAAAATTGCTATATACTTGAAAATGACCTTGAACTCCTGGTTTGCATCTCTCTGAGTTCTCTGGCAGTGCCATCAGGCCGAGTTTGGGACAGAAGAGTACCAAGGGCTGGCTCTAGGACAGACCTGGACAGTTTGATCAGGAGTTTCTTCTGAGTCCACCTCTGAGAAACAATTGCCAGGGCCCAACCAGGCCTGGAAAGTGAGGTGGGAGAACATGTGAAAGGGTGGGAAGAATAAGCCTTGGCTGTCCCTACCACGCCCTCCACCCTGACTCACTCCAGTGTAGAGGAGGAACTGGCCTCAGCCTGTTTCCGTTAGCTTCCTGTCTTTGGACAATCCAAGGGTAGAAGGCTGGGAGAAGAAAGCACAAGTGTCTTTGGGAAGACAGTGATGCTCCTGACATGCACGACTCCCAGCTCAGGTCTACACTGGTACATGTCTGTGTGTTCACTCTGAAGTACAGGTTCCCTGTGTGGCTCAACAGACAGTCATCCAGTAAATATGTATGAAGACACTATCCTGATTATCCTAGACCCTTGTTTAGCTGTTGGTGTTGCTATCCCATGGAAGACAAACCTAGACAAGGGTTCTTAACCACCATGATGCTTTATTGATGCAAAATCATCAGAGATACTAAAATTATAAGTCCCATAATAAAGATCGTAAAGAAACAGAGTTGGGGCCAGGCAGGCTCTTCTTGGCATCATGTAGGCTGGTACTGCACAGGGAGTTCCTTGAAGGCACAGAGACCTGGGAGGACATGCTAAGGGCTAGGGCTTTATGGCAGGATGGTCTTGTCCCGTCTTTCGCCTTTTCTTTCTTTTCTTCCTTTCTCTTTCTTTATAGACAGGACTTTGAGCAACCCAGGCTGGCCTCTAACTTGCTCTGTAGCCGAGAATGATATTTAACTTCCTGAAGCTCATGCCTCGACCTCCCCCAATCCTAGGATTGCAGATGTGAGCCACTGTATTTGGTTTATGTGATACCAGGGATCAAAACCAGGGCTTCGTGCATGCTAGGCAAGCACCGTACCAGTTTAGCTGCATCCCCAGTCCCTAGGGTATCTTTCCAAATCCACAGAGGCTCCTTGTGGGCTGGCAATTGCTTACTCAGCCTACTCCAGGGGCTAGTTTCCTATCCGCCATCTTTTATACCCAATCCACTGGCCAAAGCCCAATTTCGGCTTCTGTCTCATTATCACCATCCAAGGTTACATACACAATACCCTGCCGTACATGCGCACAATTGCCTTGTGCGATCGGCATCACACACAGACTCACATAAACTATAACACTACCTTATAGACATGACTTTCAAAGGCTCGATCACACAAATATTCTCACACATGTCCTGTTAAGTGTGTGCACACAAACCTCATAACACGAAACCCATTATATCCCATCTATCACTGGATCCCATGCAGGATGCCACTCCCATAGCCGCCACCTCACTGGCGCCGCACACAGCACCTCACACTCTGTTATGTGTGCCACATCCACGTGCACACACCACATAATTGCTCGAACACAACAACCATGCTCCTGTTAGGCTTCTAGAGACAGGCATGTGGAGCCCCCGATCATAGCTAAATGTCAGTGAGTCCCTCTCCTCCCAGTTAGAGATGAATTGTTGCTCAGGAGATATTTCATCCTTAATGCCTCCTGCTTGAACTGGAGCATGCGTCTCCAGGAGGTTACGCTTCTCCCAATCTGTCTACTGCTTCCCCCCACCCCAGGGACCTGCCCTCCTGCTTCTCAGTTTTCATGGGGGGGAACAGAGGCTCCCTCTCGCCTTACAGATTCTCCTCATCCCTTCTCTCCCTGAGAGCTCAGCTCCTGGCAAAAGAACAAAGCCCAGGAAACTGCCCTGGCCCCCTCTGCAGCCTTCAAGTCAAGAGGTGTCCCTAGAGCCCAGGAGTCATAGTTTACCCAGCCCCCACTCTGACTGTAACCTCCATTCAGGACCATTCTGGTCCATTCAGGACCAGAGTAGCTGTCGGCAAGGAGAAAAGTTGGGGCTACAAAGAGTGGTCTAGCCTTGAAGGACAGCCTCTCTTAGGGTCTGTGCAGCCACACCCCATTTTTTTCATATTTTTTTAAAAAGTTCAACATATTCAGGACCCTGGGTTCAATCTCCAGCATTACAAAAGCAGCACACACACACAAAAAGTTCCGAAAAGAGCTGGCATGAGAGTGACCTGGCATAAACTTGCAGGAGGAAGGCTGTGTCAGAGGCACCTGATGCCTCATAAGGTGTATTCCTTCGCCCCAACACTGCCACGTTTAAGAATTATTGTAAGAGCACAGACCAGGAGAGTCCAGAAAATTTGGCTTCAAGGGCTCATCCCAGCCTGGTTTATAAGAATGAAAAATTGGAAACAACCTAAGCTTCTCCCACAGTAGGGATTGGCAATGGTACAGTCATCCACAGAATACTGGGTAGCCATTAAAACAATGGCGTGGAAGAATGTCTACATCACTGAACGACATTCCCCACATAACGCCGGATGAACAAGCAGGTTGCAAAGCAGTGTGTGCACTAAAGGCAATGTGGTGTCCTGGACTGGATCCTGGATGAAGAGAAGGGTTTGTGCAGAAAACCCAGCACCGCCAAATGAAAGCATAGAGTTCAGCTATGGACTGAACCAACACTGATTTCCTAGCTCTGGCAAATGCTCCAAGATAACCTAAGATTTCAGAGTAGGGGAGACTGTGAAAGGCAGACATGGACACTCCTGTAGCAGCTTTACAAGGGGTAAATTTAAAATGATCCCCGTACTGCATTTTATTTCTAAAACCGTTATGTATACTTAACGGGACTCCCTATTTTGCTCTTACAACATCTACATAGTTCTTTCTCCATGTGAAGCTCTGAAGGCATTGTCTATGGGGAAGGAGGCCTCATGAGATGCAAAATCTGCCCCTGTTCCTAGCCAAGAAAGAAAGAAATTTCTGTTGTTTATAAGGTAAGGAAAAAGATATGCAAAGTGCAAGTGTGTGTGTGTGTGTGTGTGTGTGTGTGTGTGTGTGTGTGTGAAGATGTGGGCGAGAAAGACGGATATAATAGTACATGCCTTTAATTGGGAGACAGAGGCAGGTGGGGCTCTGTGAGGTCGAAACCAGTCTGGTCTATAGAGTGAGTTCCAGGACAGCCAGGGATACACAGAGAAGCCCTGTCTCAAAAAAACAAAACAAAAAGTTCAAAACCTGTGTCCCAGGGGATGAGGAGAGCAATGAGGTCTGTAGCTGTCCCCATCCTGGGACTGCTGAGATCCTGTAGGTCTTGAGAACAGCCTTTCACCCTGTGTAGCCCCAAACCACACGACTTACCCTCAACTCTGGAAATCCCAGAGTCTGTAATCATCTTTGGCCCAGTCCACTATTCTCTCACCTTGCCTTTTTCCTGCCCATCCCCCTCTGCTTCTGACTTCTTTCCCTCCTGCACCAGTCAGTTTAGCCCTGTGCCTCCGTCAGTCCATCTACCCATAAGCCATGCAGCCACTCCATCTTCTGGCTCTTCCTCCTGGGCACACAGGAGCAGGTGAATAAAATAGCCTATTCTTGTGACCTTAACGCATCTTCAATCCATATTTAACAGGAAAATTAAAGCTTTCTCTTTATGCTTCATGTCCCTTCTTCCTCTCCTCAAACCTGCCAGGCCCCCTCAGAATTCCCCTGCATCTTCACCTAGCCTTCTCTCCTGTTTCTAAGAGAACTTGTGGAGGAACTTTCTCCATCAGCACCATCTGTGTCCTGTCTCTCTTCTCTCTCCCTCCTCCTTCCTCCTTGACAAAGTTGGCTTTTATTACATTTAAATTTTGTATGTATGGGAGGGATGAGTGATGTGCACGTGAGTGCTGGTGCCCTTGGAGTCCAGAAGAGAGGGCATCAGATCCCCCGGAGCTGGACTTACAGGTGAGCCACCTGATGAAGGTCCTGGGAACCAAATTCTGGTCCTTTGCAAGAACAGTAAGCACTCTTAACTCCTGAGCCATCTCTCTAGACCCCTGGATAAAGTTCTTGAATGAGCAAGCAATTCTGCCCACGGCTGGCTCTTTGCCACTTGTCACCCAACACTCATTGTCCTCAGGCCTATCACAGCCACTGTACTCTGCAAATGACCCCAAAGCACTGGTCATTCCCTTCTCGCTCACCGATGACTTTGCAATCCCCTTCTGTGGTCTATAGGCCGTTGGTCCCCTGATATTCCTCTCCAGTTCTCTATTACTCCTTCGCCATCTCCACTGACTTCTGTTCTTCCTCCTGCTTGCTGCATACAGGCATCTCCTGGGACCTGGGCTCAGTTCTCATCTAAGTCCCCCTCCCTAGCATGCTAACCACTTCCCTAGTTATAACTAGCCATCTGCTTGGAAGAATCAGCTCCAAGTCCTAGTCTGGAATGTCCAACTGCCTGCCAAGCATCTATGATAGCCCAGAAATGTCTCTAACTACCATATCCACCTCCACTCCCTGTCTCTAGCCCCATCTCAGATCCCACCACGTTTTCAATCAAGCTCAGCCCTTAGGAGCTAGTGGACTCTACCTACCTCCTTCCCTCTTCCCCACTAGTCCCCAGACCATAGCTACCAGCTCTACATTGGCCCTGTCTCTTGCCTACCTGCTCTGTGTTCTGTGCTTCCTGCCCTTCTGATCTGTCCTCTCCCAGACAATGGCAACTTCCTCATTCTGCCTCTTTCTTGCCACATTCAACCATTGCCAGATCCGAACATAGCAACAGCCATGAGCCCATAGGCCAGGGTGACCACAAACTTTAGTATTTAAACCAGGATGCTTCTTTTTTGTTTTATTTTATTATTTATTGTTTTGGTTTTTTGTTTGTTTTGAGACAAGGCTTTTCTGTGTAGACCTGACAATCCCAGAACTGGCTCTGTAGACCTGGCTGGCTTCAAACTCAGAGATTTGCCTATCTCTACTTCCTGAGTGCTGGGATTAAAGGTGTGCACCACCATCACCTGGCCAGGATACTTCTTGATTATAAACCCACCACCACCACCAAAACAGGGTCTCATGTAGCTCAGGCTGCCCTCAAATCCACTACATAGGCAAGAATTATCTTGAACTGTTCATATCCCGCCTCCTCTTCCCAGCCTCCTCTTCCCAAGTGCTAGGATTACAGGCATGCACTACTACATCTGGGTGCATTCAGACAGATAGCCTCACAACCTAACCCAGTGTGACCTTGAACTCTTGAACTCCATAGCCCAGACCCTCCTAGAATTTACAGTCCTTCTGTCTCAACCTCCTGAGTGCTGGAGTTACAGGTGTATATCACCATGTCTGTTTAAACCAGCATGTGTTTTGCAAGAAGAGCCTCTGCAAATAATAATAAATAATAATAATGATAAATAATGATCTTAATAATTCCAGATTAAAATACACAGTTGCAATGAGACAAGGGTATAAGCTGGAACTGCCCAGGGCTCTGGGGATGCCACTCCTAGGAGGCCCATAGGAAATAACACAAATCAGATCTCTTACCTGTTCAGAGACCTCCTGTGACTCCCACTCAACTACATCCCAGCTCTTCTTCTTTCCTGTATGTAGCCTTGGTTGCCTTGAACTCACAGAGTTCTGCCTCCTGACTGCTGAGATGAAAGGTGTGTGCTACCACCACGCAGCACATCCCTGCTGTTCTCCACTGACCTTCAGGTCCTACCTTCTCAGCCTGTTTGCACCGTTCTCCTGTGCTCCCTGGCCCAGCAAGCCACCGCGACTCACACCAGCCCCTCCATCCTATATTCCCGCTGGTTCTTCCTTCAGGGCCCATTGTCTCCCACTCTGCCTCCCAAACCCCACCCTTCTCTCAAGACCCAGGCCACAGCCTGTCCTCCACGAAGGCATCCTTATCCTTTTGGGGCACCTTGTGTTTCCTTAGTAAGTTTGCTTTTGCCCTTAGCTCACTCAGAGCTGCCAAACAGTGAGTGTACAGGGCTCTACTCAGCTGGGCAGCTGCTTACCATGTAGCCTGGCATTAAAAGATGAGCTGGGCCAGTCCAATTCCCTCTCCTGGGAATTTGAACTGTGAAATACTGAGAGACTGGAGCAGTTAGCAGAGGTGATGTAGAGAGAGACTCAAAGAGGCCGGCTGGTCAAATGCAAGTCACAGTTATGAGAAATTATGAGAAAACCCGGGAAGCTTTTGCCGCTGCACAGGGGTCAGAAGTAGTTATGAGCTGGGCTCTGGAGGCCGACCTGAGGGGGGAATCCTGACTACCATTTCCTGGCTTGAATACAGAGCAGGTGACCGAACATCCATGAGCTGTTGTGTTCTTGTATATAAAATGGGGATAGCAAAATTAGCTAACCTCACAGTAAGGAAATTAACTGAGTAGACCATGGACACTTGGGTCTGACTCAGGGCATGAAAAGGATGATTCCTCACATAATAATAACAATAATAATAAGTATTTAATTAATTATAATATTTAATTAATATTGACAATTATCAATTACTTAATGATAACAATAATTGATAATACTAATGAGGGGAGACACACTTAGAAAAAAAAGAGGTCCCATGGAGTGCCTGGGTCTCACCAGAGGAGACTTGTTTCCCAGAGCCCTCTCTGTCTCTGCATGCCTTCCACACCCAATTCTAATGACAAACCATAGGCTCAGCCACCAACAGCCCTCTTTTTGTTGTTGCTTGGATGGACCCCTAGGTCTTGCAATGGAAGAGACCAGCTACTGATACCCTCTAGTGTTTGGACTTATAGCCCTCATAGTCAATCAAGGATACTGGCCTGGCTGCACCGTTCTCCTGCTGGGCTGATGCTTACTGCTTGGTGACTGAATGCCAACCATGCCCTTCCTCAGAGACCTTTGGAAGAGCTGACTGTATCATGCTCAGAAGTCATAGGTACATGGTTAGGGGACAGTGGTCTGCTGTGTCACAGCCCTGTCCTTCAGCCCAGGAAAGAAGAATGGCCAGGACGAAGATGCCCCTGAAGGACTGACAGGTCAGGGTTTGCTCCTGAATTCTAGCCTAGCCTCTGCGATGCTCTCTCACTCCTCCCCTTCCTCCTTCACTCTGGTCCTAGGGTTCAGTGGAAGGGTAACAAGAGGGAAGCTAGGAGATGAGCCCTGTCAGGTTTGCCAAGCTGTGACAGAGGGTCAGGATTGGTCCCCTCTCCTGTCAAGTTCCATGTCCACTGCTCCTCCTCCCGTACTCCAAACCCCTATCCCTTCCACACTGATCCAGACTTTGACCATCACCAGGTTCCATTTTTGTTGGCAGGATACGGGGTTGGGTGGATGGGTTTAGACAGGGTTTTTCTGTGTAGCCCTGGCTGTCTTGGAACTCATTCTGTAGACCAGGTTGGCCTCAAACTCACAGAGATCCACCTGCCTCTGAGTGCTGGGATTCAAGGTGTGCACCACCACCGCCTGGCTTCCACTACCTCATTTAAAGACAGTAATTTTGTTATTTTGGCTTTTTTGGTTTTGTTTTGTTTTGTTTTGAGATAGAGTTTCTCTGTATAGTCTTGGCTGTCCTGGAACTCTCCCTGTAGACCAGGCCGGACATGAACTCAGAAATCTGCCTGCCTCTGCCTCCCAAATGCTGAGATTATAGGGGTGTATCACTGCTCTTCCCCGCCAGGTGCCCTTCTTCATGAAAACCCCTGCATAAGCTCAGAATCAGCCATTGCTGGCATCTTCCTGGATCTCCCAGGTAGAGTGAAGTGCCTGAGCTTCTGCCGTCCTTCTGCAGACGTATGAGTCTGAGCTCACTGCTCCAATTAACCTGTGTATTTGTCTGCCTCCCCGATCCACAAGAAAATAAGTTATGCATTATTTATCTTTAAGAAAGGAATTGGCCCACAAGAAGTTCCATTGCCTGTTTGCTGATTGACTATATTAATATGAGAATCAACTACTTCAGCCAGAAATTATGGCAGGGGCCTATAATTCCAGCAATGGGGAAGTAAAGACAGGAGGATAGAATCAGGAGTTTAAGGCCATTCTCAGCATCATGGTGAGTTTGAGTCCAACCTGGACTACAGTACTTTCATACTGTCTGAGAAACAAAACAAACGCCAGTATGAAAGTCTCAAATAATTGATAAAATATATTAAAATATAAATATAAAGTGGGCAGTGGTGGCGCACGTCTTTAATCCCAATACTCGGGAGGCAGAGGCAGGTGAATCTCTATGAGTTTGAGGCCAGCCTGGTCTACAAAGTGAGTTTCAGGACAGCCAGGGCTACACAGAGAAACCCTGTCTCAAAAAAACCAAAATGAGCCGGGCGATGGTGGCACACGCCTTTAATCCCAGCACTCGGGAGGCAGAGGCAGG
>NC_022015.1:72847239-72849975 GCF_000317375.1 Microtus ochrogaster | reverse complement strand
CTGTGAGTTCGAGACCAGCCTGGTCTACAGAGCTAGTTCCAGGACAGGCTCCAAAGCCACAGTCTCGAAAAAGCAAAAAAAAAAAAAAAAAAAAACACCAAAATGATAACTATACATAATGTTAATCAAAATGAAATAATGTATTTCTTTTGAGTTTTTCCCGACTCTGGGACCGCTCGAGCCTGTCTTCTCTCCTCTCTCTCACTGTCTTGGGTATTTCTAAATGTCCTGCACGGCCCATGACTATTCCTCTCGATGGTAGAGTTGTCTTCTCCCAGGCTCACATAAAGTTCCCAGTGCAGGGCACTGTAATTCGTGTTCTGGAGTGTCTCAAGGCTTGATATTTGTGGAGCTGGATGCTGAGGAGAAACCACAAGAGAGCAACGACCAAGTGGGGTCAGCTGGGGACTTGACCATCTCCGTGACCATTTGGAACCTGGCATGTGGGTTCAGGCTCTCCCTCCCTGACAGGTCTTGTCCAGGCTCCAGGCAGGGATGCCACTCGCCTGCCCTCCTACCTCCGGGCCTGTGGATGAGCGGCTGGCGGAGGCAGCCCGAGCAGACAGCCTTGTGCGGCTGCTGGCTCCAGGCCTCCCAGCCCAGCTTGTAGCTCCCCCCAGAGTGGCGCGATTGATTGGCTACAGCCGGAATGGGCACCAGTCTCCCTGGCTTGGACAGAAACGGGGCCATCTGTTACACCTCTAGTTAAAAGTACATAAAGTTGAGCATTTGTGTGCCGACAATACCACCCCTGACACCCTCCACGCGGCACAACGCTCTGGCTCCTTGGCAGGCTCGCGCTCCGCGACAGGCCGGTGCAGCAACGCCTACATGCTGCCTCTACTGGCACCACCACAGGCAGCATGGCACAGCTGGGTCCGGCTGGATGCTCGGAGCCCACCTGTATCAGAGAGCGACAAGAAGACTCAGGATTGGTGGTTATACAGCACCACCGAAGGACTCCTGCTCGGTCCCAGGATGCCTGCGAGGCAGAAGTGCCCGACTTCAAGCTCTGGTTTGGGGAATGCCAGACAGCTAAGTCATTCTAGTCCTGGGAGTCAGGCTTCAAGCAAACTTGGCCTCTTAGCTTGGTTTTCTGTCTCAACCAATTCGAAGAATCCCGTTTTTTTGGTTGATTTGATTTTCTTTTGAGACGATGTCTTATTTATCACAAGGCCTCAAACTCCCAGGGTACCAGAGGATAACTGAACTACACCTAGCCTCTTACTCCCATCTCTTTAGTGCTAGAATTATTGCCTGGCACCACCACACCCTTGCTTCCCGACAGGAATACACTCGGGAGATTGGTGTTGAAGCCCAGTTGGCTGAACGATTGCCTCGGATGCAAAGGTGTAATCCCCCATACCACATAAAACTGGCCAGGGCACACCTGTACTCCAACACTGAGCTGTGCAGCAGGAGGAGCAGAAGCTTAAGTTACCCTCTACTACAGAGCAAGTTCGAGGCCAGCCTGGACTGCATGAGACCCATCTCAAAACAAAACAAAACAAAACGAACAAAAAACCACCACTACCAACAACAACAAAAGCCATCTCTTAAACCACCCGAGGGACCAACTGTGGATGAGGCTAGGTGTTGAATTTTGGCCTTGGGCTCTTGATTTTCAGACCTTGGTTACCCTGACTTCTGAATTCTGGTTACTGGTCTCTAGCTCTAGACAGTCAAGGTATTCCACAAATGTATCCTAGGCCACTTTAGCCAGACCAGCCTGCCACCCCCAAACCATCAGGGACATGCCTGACTCTGACTGTTGGTACTTGCTCCTCATTCCAGCTGAGTTCCTTGTTTCTTCCCTCCGACCACTGGCTCCTACTGTTCTTCAGAGAGAGCTCAGACCCAGATCTGCCATGTAGATTTCTTGATTCTGTGTCCTTTCCAGGCTCTGATCTCCCACAGACTCTTCATCGGCACGGCTTCTCAAGAGCTCTGAGCAGTTCATGTTCCAGGTCCTTCTTCCCAGGCAGACCCTGAGCTGGCTTGTTTAACTCACATGCCAGCATACAGCTTGACACAGAATGTCGGAGGAGGCCCCGGAGGCTCCAGTCGTACTCAGCTCAGCTGTGGAAAAGGCAGAAGCAATACCTGCCGAGGTAGTATTGGCTCCCCCCGTAGTCCCCTTAGTGACTCTGCAGATGACAGTCTAAAACACAGCCAGGCAGATAGACAGCGTTTAGACACTGGTGTCTCCATGGGGGTTTCCAGTACATATTTATTCCATACCTGCTATGTGCCATCTAGTTCCTTGCTTGACTTGGATTAGAGGTCACACACGCATGCATGTATACACACACACACACACACAGACAGAGACAGAGAGAGACAGAGAGGAGAGAGATGAAATGAAAAGTGCTAACCCAGTCATACATATTGTGCTGGAGACAAACCATGTATAACAGCCACAGCACTGCAGCAAACCGCTCCATGAGCCAAGACGCTCTGCACTTTACACCAGCACCGTTAGAGCTGGGCACAAACACAGGGCTAAATGTTATGTGCAGGAAACGGGACAATGAGGGCACACCTCCTGCTTGACACAAAGTAAGTGATGGCAGAAGGGGACAGATTGCTGCTGGTGCGGTGATGCTGTGGTGGTGTGAGGGTGTGATGGTGTGGTGATGGTGTGGTGATGGTGTGGTGGTGTGATGGTGTGGTGGTGTGGTGATGGTGTGGTGGTGTGATGGTGTGGTGGTGTGATGGTGTGGTGGTGTGGTGATG
>NC_022015.1:72813894-72846994 GCF_000317375.1 Microtus ochrogaster | reverse complement strand
ATGGTGTGGTGGTGTGATGGTGTGGTGGTGGTGATGGTGTGGTGGTGTGGTGATGGTGTGGTGATGGTGTGGTGATGGTGTGGTGGTGTGATGGTGTGGTGATGGTGATGGTGTGGTGGTGTGGTGATGGTGTGGTGGTGGTGATGGTGTGGTGGTGTGATGGTGTGGTGATGGTGATGGTGTGGTGGTGTGGTGATGGTGTGGTGGTGTGGTGGTGGTGTGGTGGTGTGGTGATGGTGTTGATGTGGTGATGGTATGGTGATGGTGGTGTGGTGATGGTGTGGTGATGGTGTGGTGATGGTGTGGTGATGGTGATGGTGTGGTGATGGTGTGGTGGTGGTGATGGTGTGGTGGTGTGGTAGTGGTGTGGTGTTGGTGATGGTGGTGTGGTGGTGATGGTGTGGTGGTATGAATCCAAGGTTATTTTTATCCACATGTTCTAAGCTCGGCTTGCATACTCCGCTTGTTGGGAAGGTCATTCCCACACACGGTGATGCCTTCCGCTGCTTCCTCATCATCCAGGAAAGATGCTCACAGGGATGAGTTGAGCGCAGCCTCCCTGTTGGCTCTCAGAAGGTCACAGGTCTGGGGACCATGGGATGGAGCTGGGACTCGAGTACAGTAGTGCTCTGGCTGAGGCTCAAGAGTCTCCACACATGGAGATTAAAGTCTCCTTAAGTTTGAGCCCCCCAGCACCTTCCTTGCCTTGGCCTTGCTCAAAGTCCAACCTGCTCCCTGTGCCCCTCACCCAGCCTGCTCAGGGGAAGTGTCGGATTCCTCAAGGACCTCCAGCCTCAGTGGAAACTTGCCCCAGCAGCCCTCACCAAGGGTAAGCTGCTACAGTTCCTACCACACAGATAGGGCCTTGGTACAATGGAAGACTGAGAACTGAGGGAATTGTAGCCCTAATGCTTCTTCAAGCTCTTCCTTCTCAGGGTCTCAGGGTAGTCTTACCCAGCCACCTGTTGCTTCTGGTGCATTGCCTGGAGATGCCTAAAGCAGGCCCTATCTGGACCCCACCAGTATCCAGGATCCAAGCAGTCAGCCCTGGGAGCCTTGAGCAACAGGCCTGGGTCTGACAGTCAGCTGGCATTTCTCCTTCTTTAGGGCATTGTGTGTGTGTGTGTGTTTGCGTGTGTGTGTATCTCTGTGTGTATGTGTGCGCGCGTGTGTAGCTGTATGTGTGCGTGCGTGTGTGTGTGTGTGTGTGTGTGTGTGTTGGGGGAAGTCTCCACGAATGTGTAGAAAGCAGAGTGTAAAGTTTATAGGCCATGGAAACCCTGGAAAGTGTGGTGAGAACAGGGATCCTGAGAGCTGTGGGAGGGAGAAACACAGAGGCTCTGGGGTGATCTGCTAGTCTTCCTGGCTAGATCTCCTCAAGCAAGCTTCTTGATCCTTTTGAGCCTCAATTTATTTACTGTAACATGGGACTTAAAGATAATTTCCCTGGGGCTGAGCTGCTGGCTCAGTGGGTCAAGCACTTACTATGTAAGCATGAGGGTCTCCCTCTGATCCCCAGGACCCAGGTAAAAACACCAGGTGTGGTCAGGCATGTGGTGCTCACCTTTAGTCCTGCCACCCAGGAAGAATAGGAGGCAAAAGCTGAGGCAGGTGGATCTCTGTTGCTGTGCGCAGCAAGTTCCAGACCAGCCCAAGCTGCATAGTGAGATCCTGTTTCAAAAAACAAAACAAAAACAAATGCCATGTGCGGGCCACAACATTTACATTTGTTCCCAAGTTTCATTCCCTGGGAACTCTCATGGTGGAAGGGGAGAATTTCTCTGACCAAAAAAAAAAAGTGAACAGTTCCTGAAGTGCAACACCCAAGCACCCAGAATTGTATACACACACACACACACACACACACACACACACACACACACACACACACACACGAGAAAGAAAGAGGAGAGAGAGACAGACTGAGATACTTTTCTTTCCAGAGAAGAGTATTCAAGGGCTAAGCACGGCAGACAGGGTTTGTTCTTGACTCTTGGAAGTGAGACCCAGGAGTCTGTGGAGAAACCTCCTGGTTCCCCTCAGCTCAGAGCTACCCTCTCTGTTCCCTTATGGCACAACCTGGTCTAAGTTGTCCGGAAGCACTCCTGCGACCCTGGTTTATATCTCTGGCCTCCATACATCCCCTCCTCAGCGATCTTCTATCCTCAGGATCCTTAGTCTCTAAAAGCCTTATGTGATGAAATTCCCTCCGTTTTCATCAGGGCAAACCGAGGGTTAGGAACGCGGAGGGCGTTTGTACTCTTCTGAGAGCCTGCTGCCAGACTGGAGCCCCCAGGAGCCACACGTGAGGCCCCCAAGGTGCAGACTAGCCTGTGCTTCCCGCCGTCTGCCAGCAGCAGGCGCTGTGACGCAAGCACTCTCTGCCCAGGAGCATTAACTTAAGAATGGCTCATACTAATGTCCCTGGCTGTGGGGAAACAGCGTTTTATTAAATGCTTCACACAGATTTGGTATAATAAAGATGAATATATTATATCCGTTGCCTCCCCCAGAGTGAGACCATAATAAGAGAGGGAAAAAAAAACAATAAAGTGAAACATAAATACAATGTAATGGGACTTGTGGCGCAGGACGCTTGGTCTATACCGGCTACCACAGGCCCCGACCTGATTCCAGGGAGCAGCGCTCTAGCTCACCACTGCCTGCTCAGAGGGTCTCAGGTTCCAATTTCCACTCTGCGTCCCTACAGCCGGCCCTACCTCTAACACTTCCTAGCTCTCTGAGAAGCCTCCCTAGAGAGGAAGATAGTGACTGGCGGGAGGAGGGAGGCGTCCTCTGGGCTCCTGCAGGGATACACACAGGCTGCATAGGAAGACAGACAGATGAGCTGATGGGCGGACTCTAAAGAGGACAAATGCAGAAACGATCGTTTCTAGCTTGGTCCTGGAAACCATTGCTTCCTCCATGGGTTTCTCCCATAACTTGCCACAAGACCCTCCGTGGGTCTTACTTCCATCCCTTGGATGCTCCCAAAATCGTTTGCTTGAAAATGAGGCGTTCAGCCTCCCGTGGTGGCGTGGCACAAACCTTTCATCTCAGCACAGGAGGAAGAAGCAGGTGGATCTCTGATTTCGAGGCCAGTCTGGTCTACAGAGAGAGTTCCAGGACAGGCTCCAAAGCTATGCAGAGAAATCCTATCTCGGGGGGGTGGGAGGATTAAAAAGAATAAAAGAAGAAAGAAATAGAAAGAAAACGAGGCTTTCAGAACTTTCTAATCAGAAACAAGGTCTACTCTTCCAGGCAGCCTTCCAGGACTCCATTCCCCATCCAAGGAGAGAGTTGAAGCTTAAACCCAAGAGGAGCTCAGATCAGGGTCTAGGTTGAAATGACAACGCTTGTGGCGCAGTCCAGAGCTAAGCCGCTGAGTTCTTTTCAGTAAAAGGAGATGTGACAAAACACTGGAGAGGATTCAAATGCCTGGCACCCCATCGACTGCAGACAACAAACACAAGAAGCAACTACCAATGGTTTTGAAAATACCCTTAAAACTAATGGCCGGCCTTTCTGATCTAGCAACCTTGCTTCCCTGTTTAGGCTTCAGCGCAGGCAACAGCACATTTCCCTAAACAAAAGAAAATGCTTAGTTTTCCGTCACCTTTCCTAAACCTCATGACAATCAAGGCTCAGAGAGGTTAAGATTCACCCAAGGCACCCAGCCCACCAGACTTGGTGTGGTCTTCAGGCTAAGGTGCACCTGCGGTTGTATGTCTATGACAATGCCTGGACTGCCCTGCAGTCTCTGGGAAGCGGTTAGATATTTGTCTTAGAGAGAACCCCTCTGCAGGAGCGGCAGAGTAAACCCGGGCTTTTCCAGGAGCCAGGCCTGCAGACCAAGAACCTCAAAACAAATCCAAATCAATAAGAAAGGACTGCTGAAGGACGAAGTAGTGTCAGGGGTGGAGGGAGGGAGGCGCAGCAGGCCAGAGGCTGAGCTAGCTGCGTCCAATCTGGGATCCCGCAGCACAGAGTACCTTGAAGACACCCCTGGAACCAGAGTGAGGGTCTTGGCCTAAGATTCACTAAGAGGAAAAAAGGAGGAGAAGGAAGCAGGCAGACAGCGGAAGAACTAGAAGAGTTGACCTCACAGACGTGAACTAAGAACGAGGTGTGCATGGAAGTGGAGGAGTCGTATGTGGAGGCGGGGGACTCGGTTGGTGGCATCCTTCCAGATCAGGAACCCAAGGTGTGAAGAAAGCGGGCAAGGCCAAAGCCCCCCCCCCAACTCAAAGGGGCTGGAATGAAAGTCAGTGTACTACCCTCCCTCCCCTGCCCTTGCAGGGATCAAATGGGCCAGCTGGGTTTGGACACCAGGTGGAAATTCGACCTGCGGATGCCAAGCGCCAGGGAACGGGGGTGGGGGGGGCTTGAGTCCGTGGAGGGCCCTGTTGCTTAGCCAATAACTCACTTCAGTCTCAAGGGAAATCCCACTGGCCCAAAGCAGCCCTGGAGGGAGCCAGAGCTCCCAGTTCGGAAGGAGCGCCTGTTCTCTGCTTCGAGTCACGTTGGCATCACCCCACATCCCCAGTAGGGCTCATCAGCGGCCAGGCTTTCTCAGAGCACACACTAGCATCCTCTTTTCCTACCCTCGCCTCGGATGGGCCTGTCTTCTCTCTAGAGCCAAAGGACTCTGACCACTAGAGTCCAAAGGGATCAAGGAAGGGCAGTGGTACTGGTAGGATTCAGGCGGGAATAATTCAGGATACCTGGGGGGCAGGGGCGTCTTCCACCTAGATCTCTTACTTTTGCTGGTTAGTGAGCCCCCTGCTCGGCACACTCACAAGGCGCTAATGGAATGAGCCTCGGAGGCTGCTGAATTATTCACGTGCCGTTTATTATGAGAAACCTGACTCAGGCCTTTTCTGCACCCGACTACCCGCGCAGACCCGCGCAGACCCCGCTCTTACTTACCCTGGTCTCTCCCGCTCTGTGCCCCAGTCTTTCCACCAGGCCTCATAGCCCAGGCTTCAAGCGGGTCCTGCGCCCAGCGTCCTCCCCCACCAGGGAGGCCTTGGAATGGAGAGTGCCTTTACCAGTAGTGTGTTTACCGCGATCCCGAAGTCAGTAAAGGAGACTCCCAAAACTGGAAGGTGACGGGAGAAGGGAACCTACCTTGTTGGCCCATCCACCAGGGCAGAGTGTAGCTGCTCAGCCCCTCCTCTCAAGGACTAAACAGCATCCCAATAACCAAAGGACTGGGTTTGGTCCTGTACCAAGGCCAGGCATTCACTTGCCTGGGCAACAGAAGGATGCACTTCCTTCTTCGGGGCTGACACCTCTATCTTGTCTATTTTCCTTGCTTCTGAAAGGTCCCCCCTTAACCACCTACCCAAATGCTTCTGGTTTTTCAAAGGGCAGTGCTAACACCAACTTCCACCTGGAACAGAACAAGCAAGTCCTGCAGATGCCCACAGGTTCCTGTCCCCTTGTCACTGACTCCCCAGGGCTATTGGGACGCAGTGGGTGTGTTTTCTGCCCCTCCCTTCTGCACCTCACTCCTACCCAATCTTCAGTCTTTCTTCCTTTCCATTTCTGAACCCATAATGTGGCAGCGAATCGATCCTGTTAAAAACAAAACAGCGCAAGGAAATCCAATTATTAGTTAGACCACAGCTGGATCCAGACCTCAGCACCCCCAGCACCCCCTCGCCTGTTAAAGAATGACGTCTTTGTGCACCTCTGCAAGTGTGAGCAACAGAGCGCCTCAGACATCTGCATGCAACTGACAAAAAACACGGACCTACCCTCTCCTGAATCCTAGGCCCCTCTCAGAGGCAGAGACCCAGCCAGTTCTCTAATTGGCTCTCTTTGTCTTTTATCCATTTGGTTTATTTATTCAACAAATGCCCGAGGAGCTCTTGATATATGCCTGGCTGGCATGGGGCACACAGAGAGATGGCCCTGTCCTCAAGTTCATGACCAGATGGAGAGAGAAGCGTAAGGGTTGACACGAAGCATCATGTGTCTGGCAATGTGACAGTGACTCCCAGGGAGTCTGCTGAAGAGAGGATAGGGCTGGGAGGATTTCCCCAAGGTGATGAGTTGGGCACTATTATAGGGAAAGAGTTGCCAAGAAGAGAAGGAACAGAGGCCATTCTGACCCTGGATAAGGGCAGCAAAGGCTTGGAACAAAAAGAAATGTCTGTTCTGGAGGCTGCAGAGACTGGGCAACAAGCAGACCTTCAGCATCTCTGGAGAACTCTTCCATTGCAGCCTGCTCCTGCCTTTTGGTGCTGTGTCTGTGTTTCCTCCATATTTCCAAAAGACATTTAGTCGTCCCCCCCCCCATGAGACGGAAGTGCCTTGACACAGTGGTCTAAAGGAATTCATTCCACCAAAGAAGGGAGGGGGTGAGCAGTAATGTATGTTTCCCAAAGAATGCCCAGACACAAACCCTGCCCCCACCACCACAGGTAGAGGTCAGGAGAGCTGTGCCTAGCAAGGGGAAAGCAAGGCGGGTTCAGAAGTAGGCTTGGAGCCCAGACTATATTTTGGAGCAGCTGGCTTCTTAATTCCCAGGCTTGGGAGGAGGCAGCTCCCCTTCACTTCCCCATTGGCCTACCTCCCTTCCCCCACCGGCCTCCTTCTGCCTTCTGCCTTCTGCCCTTTGCCTTCTCTGGATCTTTGGTGGAGAATCCACTGTGTTATATAATATTAGTCACAGAAAAAAAAATGTGTTCACTTGGACTTGCAGACAAAGTTTACACAAAGTGTCTGGGATCTTCAGAACTCCTGAAGCCTGTTCACAGAACCTGTGGAGACCTTTGGCTAAGAGTCTTAGAGATCAGAGAATAAGAGCACAGATTTTAGTCGGGAAAACAGTAGTGTTCCAATCCCGATTAATCCCAGACAAGCTGTGTGACTTTAGATTGACTCCTGACCGTCTCTGTTCCCCATTTTTCTTATTGTAAAATGAGGAATATTAGTAATAACTATCTCAAAAAGCTGTAAATTATCAAATGACTAAAGCTTAGCCAGGATCCAAGAAATGTAAGTGCATATGGCATTTATGGTCATAGTTATTGTTCCTATTTTAATAGACGGTGGCCAAGGACAGAATGTAAAACCCACAATCTTAGCTCAATGAGGTTGATGGGATTATGGAAGATTCTTCTACAATGAAGCACTCTCTGAATTTCAGGGACAGACAGAGTACCAGTACCATGGGACAAGAGCCATTCAAACTGGAGATCAAGTTTGTCATACTGAGTGGCGCCAGCCCCAGACAGTTTTCTTGGGAAGGAACTCTGGCTTGAGAGCAGATGGTTGTCCTTACCAGAACATGGGAATGAATGGAGCTACCCAAATTATCTGGGTGGAATCTGATGGAGCCTTGGGAATGAGTTAAGTGAACTGTTATTCTTTACTAAGAGACAATTTGTTTCATTTGGGTCTATAAGGTCCTCTTAGAATACAAATCCATGACAGTTCATGGAATGCTTATAACCCACTTTGTTTGGGATGTTTCCTAAATTAGAGGGTGAACAGATTTTTGTCAGAATAATCCCTTCTGTTGGGGATGGAGTAAGGCTGGACCCTGGTCTTGTAACCAGTGAGCTATGATTCAGTGGTAATGGACACATGGACAACAACATTGCAGTAGGTGCTTCTCAGAGGAGGTGGAGGAGGCTCCAGGATTCAGTTGCCTCGGGCTTCAAATGAAAATTCCCAGGCCAGTTGATGGGAGCGTGTGTGTGTGTGTGTGTGTGTGTGTGTGTGTGTGTGTGTCCATTGCATGGCAAAGGCTCTTAGGAAGGCATCTCGATGGAAACACAATCTGAACTCTGATGGCTTGGCTCCTCCATCCCTCTGAACTTTTGGATTCAGAAACTTCCTCTCCATTTTGATTCTTGGGACCTCTCAACTCCTCTGAGCTGGCACAGTCTGTCCCAGAGCCATTCCCCTCCCACTGTAGAATCATTTTGACCTTATTTGAAGGATGGAAACCCCATCTGACATATTTGATGGCTAAGAGCTGGATGTTTCCTAGGATTGAGTAGGTCCAGGTTGCCTGGAGTCCTGCCCTGACTGATGCTCCTGCACTCAAGGGTCTAAAACTGTGGGGTGGGGTGGCAGCGGGGAAGGACCCAATCACCAACCCAGAATAGACTCAGTTTCTCTTCAGGAGGAATACCAGAGGCCAGTGAACTTGGGTTCCCAGGATTCTAGAAGATCCTGGTCCTGTCACACACTTTTTTTTTTTCTTGAGGGCTAGGGGATTAAAGATAGGGTAGGCCTTCAGGTTGCCGCAGTTGAACAGGTTTCAAGGTGGCCTGCACAAGTGATCTGGGCAAAATGAACTGAAACAACCAAATGCCAGGTGGTACCACACTTCCCTGCACCCTCAAACTGGCTGTGCTCCCAAGCACGTCCCTGAGAGGCCAACCAATTAGGCCAAGGAAATAAATCCACAGGATAGGGCAAGGCAGGAAGGGGAGGTGCGTGGAGGTAAGAGCAAATGACAGTAGAACGCCCTCCCTTGGCATGAGGCTGTGAACAAAAATCCCAGAGAACAGGGTCTTTCTGCTTCCCGGGTCACATTTCACCTATCTTGGCAGTTACTCAGAAATCCTCAACTCCACTGGTCTTCAGAAACTGGGAGATGAACCATCCCAGGCCCTGGTCTCAACCTTAAGGTTTAGTCTTCATGGAGGGCTTGGTGTTATACCAGCAAGGGGCAGGAGCAGGATCCTGAAGGCAGGAAGTTGGAGAGAGCAGATGTATGTTGTCTTTCCTGACTTTCTCTCCCTCGGGTTCCTCTCCACCAGTCTCTAGACTTGACTTCACTTCATGATACTCAGCTTAACATCTCCTGGCTTCCAGGATTTCAGGGATGGCAGAGGCAGATGCTGTTTGAGAGACAGTGAGTGATGCATCAGGGCATCAGGACCTGGGATGGATCTGGGGGGCGGGTAGGACCTCTGTTATCACTATTTCTGCCTCAGAGTACTCCCCCACCTCACTCCCCATCTCCTGAAAAAGCAAGGTGAGGACTGGGAAGGAAGTAGAATGCCAGCTTCAAACATTCCCAAGCAGGCTGGTCCCTCACCACACTGGGGCCTCCAGGCAAGAATTCTTTTTCTCTACTCCATCCCCTTTAATCCAGAGAGTTACAGACCTTGATTCCCAATCAGTTAAACTAGAGACAAGTAAGCCTACCTCTGATGTGCAGAGGATCTTGTACAGAGAAATTGTACAGAGAAAGCCTGTTCAGTCCCAGAGCAAGATAAGTTTCTTTCTCTCTCTCTCTCTCTCTCTCTCTCTCTCTCTCTCTCTCTCTCTCTCCCTCCCCATCCCCCCTCCTTCCACTACCCCCTTCTGACTAGGAGGGTCCCATTCTTTTAGCCCCACTCCCTGCTGGGGTCCACCAACTCCCCAGCTGCTATTGGAACCCTTCTCTGGCCCAAACTGTGCTTCTGGACCACACAGGCCACTCCGGAGTTTACAAACAAAGCGAGTCTGCTGTGTGCAGCTCGTGGAGAGAGAACAGTTCCTCCTCCTGGTTCCTACACCCTCTTCACGCTCTTCCTTCCCTCCTTTTTCCAAGGGAAGAAGTGGAAAATTAGGGCCCAACACAAACCAGATGGACTAGCAAGAGAAGGGGGCCCCTGAGTACAGCCCCACTGCCGTACCTCAAGGGAAAAGAAAGGCACAGCTGAGGTTTAATCCTGCTTGTATGCCCAGAGGTTCATAACCGTTTAAAGAAAGACACACTGAGAACCAAACACAAATACACACATTGAAAAAAAACACTTTCAAATAACGTTGCACACAAAACGCTCGCCTAACATTCCAGGCCCACAGCCACCAGCCTCACTGGTTCCCCGGCCTCGCTGCGAGTTTCCGAGAGCGCAGCCCTAGCCGTGGCCAGGCCCCTTCCCGGTCCCCACCCCGCATCCGGAACAGCTGGAGTCGGCCGTGCAACACACTCAAGCCCTGTGCCCGGCTGGGCGGGGCGCGGGCAGCGGGGCCCCGGCCCTGGCCGGGGCAAACAGCAGCGGGGAGCCCGCAACCCGCCCGAGTAACCCCGACACCCGGCTGAGTTTCCGTCAGACGCCTTTCATCAGACGTGAGGTGGCCCTAGCTGGCCCCGAGAGCCGCGGCGGGAGGAAACAGTGTGCAAGATTGCCGAAGGAGGTAGGGCGTCCGCCTCAGGCTCAGGCCAGGGGAGAGGCTTGCAGAACCGCCAACTCCTCCCTCCGCCTCTCGGGGTGGGGAAGACTGAGCTCTCCAATTGATCCCCTCCCCCAACCCTTAGGATCCCCACCTCTGTCCCGTGCCGCCCACCCAGGGCTGTGAAGCCCGCTCTGACCTTCTAGGGGCCAGCCCCCGGGAGTCTTTAGCTTCTCCTTTTCCAGGCACACGGCCCAGGGCTGCGGTTGGGTGACAAGGGAGTCTGGGAATAGGGGCGCTGGATTCTTGATTTGGAATCATCAAAGTCCACGTTGGGCAGTAGCGGGGGCCCGCCCGGGCTCCAGTTCTTACCTGGCCCGTGCGGCGGCCGCGTCACTCGGCGACTGGGGCTCCTGGTACCCTTCTCTAGCTTCACAGCCGGGGCTTGCAGAGCCTGAGACCTCCGGGCTGGTCCTGCCATCGCGTCCGGCCAGGCCGGAGGGAGACCGGTGTACCGGAGTGCGGCTCTCAGTTTGGGGTGGGGGCGGTAGCTTTTTAGTCACCCCAGGTTCGTGAGCACTAAAGGTGCCTCTAATGTAATTTACAAACATCTCGGGCCGAGGACGGCGGAGAGCCGGGACTGACAGGCGCATTAGGCAGGCTAATTCCAGCCGGCTCCTCCTACCCCCGGCCCGCTAATTAATGAGCTTCCCAACTTAGAGCCGCCTGCATTGGACAGACAGAGAGTGAAAGAGAGGGCGAGGGAGAGGTAGAGAAGGAGACGGACGGGGTGGGGGGAGCAGAGTGGAGTGAAGAGAGGGAGGGAGGGAGAGAGAGAGAGAGAGGGAGAGAGAGAGAGAGAGAGAGAGGACAGAGAAAGAAGAGAGAGGAGAAAGACGGGAGAGCGAAGAGAGAAAGAGAAGTGCCGCTGCAGATAATTGATTACTCCTCGATCAAGGCTAACTTGTTAGCAATAGTCAATTGCCCCGTCTCTCCGCCTCCCCTCGCAGTCCGGGATCGGCGCCCTCGCCTCGGCTCTTCCAATTGCCGCCGCCAGGACCCGGGGCCAGGAGCCGCCGCGGCGGAGCCACCTGACACCTTTAAATAGCACCGGGGCTGGCGAAACTGGAGCCCGGCGCGGCGCTTCCCGGCTCCGGCCCGGGCTTGCTGGAAACCCCGGCGGCGGCGTCCGCGTCAGCGCTCTCCTCCCGGGGCCCCGCGCCGCTCCGCCTGCCGGGGTCGCCGCGCTAATCGGCCCGTTGCCCGTCCGCACCCTGCCCGTTGCGGCCTCCTGCCTTCCTTTCTTACAGTCGGGAGCCCGAGCTGCCCGCGGGCTGGGTCCCCGCGGCCCGAGCCTCCCCGGCCGGGCCCCCAAGCGAGGCCGAGATGACTTCCAAGGAGGACGGCAAGGCGGTGCCGGGGGAGGAGCGGCGGCGCAGCCCTCTGGACCACCTGCCGCCGCCCGCCAACTCCAACAAGCCCCTGACGCCGTTCAGCATCGAGGACATCCTCAACAAGCCGTCAGTGCGGAGAAGTTACTCGCTGTGTGGGGCGGCGCACCTGCTGGCGGCCGCGGACAAGCACGCGCCGGGCGGTTTGCCCCTGGCCGGCCGCGCTCTGCTCTCGCAGACCTCGCCGCTGTGCGCGCTGGAAGAGCTCGCCAGCAAGACCTTTAAGGGACTGGAGGTCAGCGTCCTGCAGGCAGCCGAAGGTAGGCACAACCTAGATTGCTCTGCGCCTAGTCACCCACACTCAGCGCCCAGTACTTCCTAACTCCCCTGGCTCTGCCCACGTCGTCCGTCCGTCAGGTCTCTCCTGTCCTAGCTTCTGCAGCCAAGATGGGAGTAGAGATAGGTGAAGCAGGACCCTATTTCCTAGGGACCTCTGCGTCCTGAGTAGGGGTGATCTGAGAGAAGTGGGGGTAACCCAAGCTCTCGCTGAAGTCTGACCGGCTTCTTAGAGTCCCCATCGGCTTGGATGCCCCCTGACTTTACTCCTGAAGTGGGGGAGAGAGAGAATCTTTTCCTGGAAACTTCTGGGTAGGATGGAGTGGGGCCATTGGGAAGGGGTGGAAAATCCGTGTTCACAACACATTTGGGGAGTCTCTGTTTGGCTTCTCTGTACTCTGTGAGACTTCGGGTCTTTCAGATCAACTCTTAGGGAGCAGAGATCAAAACGATTTTTCCTAGGGAATTCCAGGAGATCAAAGACAGGAGGTTTCCCATGGCCCAGCTTGCTCTAGTATAGAGACTGGAATCAAATTGAAGAGGGAACAACAGCGAGAGGGGCCTGGGTCTGGTGGAGAGTTATGGGATAGTCTGGGTGGGGTCTTCACTCTCCCGTTGCGAGCGTACACTGTCATTTCTTTCCAGGCCGCGATGGGATGACCATCTTCGGGCAACGACAGACGCCCAAGAAACGACGAAAATCACGCACGGCCTTTACCAACCACCAGATATACGAGTTGGAGAAACGTTTTCTATACCAGAAGTACCTGTCCCCGGCCGATCGCGACCAAATTGCGCAGCAGCTGGGCCTCACCAACGCACAGGTCATCACCTGGTTCCAGAATCGGCGCGCCAAGCTCAAGCGGGATCTGGAGGAGATGAAAGCCGACGTGGAGTCCGCCAAGAAACTGGGCCCCAGCGGGCAGATGGACATCGTGGCACTGGCCGAACTCGAGCAGAACTCGGAGGCTTCGGGCGGAGGCGGTGGCGGCTGCGTCAGGGCCAAGTCTAGGCCCGGTTCTCCCGCGCTCCCCCCAGGCGCCCCGCAAGCCACGGGCGGTGGGCCATTGCAGCTCTCGCCGGCCTCTCCACTCACGGACCAGCGAGCCAGCAGCCAGGACTGCTCAGAGGACGAGGAAGACGAAGAAATCGACGTGGACGATTGAGCAGCGCCCTGGACCTTCTGCCACCCGGGCCCCCAGCGCCCGCATGCCCGCCGCCTCCCGGACCGGACCGCTAAGGGGAGCTGGGACCTCCTCTGCATCTCCTGCCTCCACCCGTGTCCCGGGGCCCGGACTTGGCTCCTGACAGCCACCTCTTCCCTCTCGAAGCAATAAATCCGGGCCGGCCGGCGGGGCCGGCAGCCACACGCGGCCTCCGCCGCCCCGGAAGCCCTCGCCGTGCAATTCTGTATGGCTTCTGTATAAATATTTAAGCCTATATAGAAGGTTCCTCCCACCGCAGCCTGATCTTTTTCTTTATTTTATTTTATTATTATTTTTTTAATCTCAGATATTTCGATTTTATCAAAGCCCGAGTGCTACCAGGTCGGCTGACGGTGAGGCAGACACGAGAGCGGCGAACACTAACTCCTGCGGTCTAGAAGCTGTTTTCATTTTTCTCTGCATGTAGCGAATACACCGGTTCGCTCACTCCCTCGGCCTATTACAGTTGACTTTTCATTTCCTTCTGCCTTTTTTCCCCTGCGTGAGAATGGGGTGGGGGGGACAGCCGAGCCTTGACTTGCAAGTTTCAAAACCGATCTTTTCTTTCCCTAGCCAGAGAAGTCTGTTTTCGATGGCGTGTCTGCCTCCCTATGTACACTATTTTTAAAATTTCTCCAAACCTTCTTGCATTTTTCTCGGACTGACTGCTGGAGTCTGGCTCTTAGGGAAAAAGCAAGGGAACATCCAAGCAACCATCGAAAACAGAACCCAAAGCCCTGGAATTATTTTTAACTCTTTTAAGATTTATTTTCCTTTTTGCATGTGACAGAGACCTAAAGATGGGCGACCCAAAGGCTCACCCTCATCTTTTCTGCAGCTTTGGGTTTGTCTGTCAACATCTTTCCACTTGGCGATACGAACGAGGGTGGTCCGCAGAGGGTGGGTTCCGGACGTTCCTTCCCAGTTCCTG
Source organism: Microtus ochrogaster (assembly GCF_000317375.1). Taxonomy (NCBI): domain Eukaryota; kingdom Metazoa; phylum Chordata; class Mammalia; order Rodentia; family Cricetidae; genus Microtus; species Microtus ochrogaster. The sequence goes on along the minus strand of NC_022015.1, from coordinate 72,833,000 downwards.
CCCCTTGCCCCCTCTTTCTCCGACTGTACCCAAGGCCTCTTTCTCCAATAAATAAAGTCTTTGCCATTTTACTAGAATGGGCCGCCACCGCATTTGCAAGAATGGGCCAAATTTGCCCAAAACAGCTGAAGGTTAAGAATGTTCCTGTTTCCCCTTGTGGGTCCCGCCGGCCTTGGAGATTTGGGGGAGATGTTTCAGGGCAGGCTTGGGGGCTCGGGACAACAGGGAAGCAATGGGAGGAAGGGCTTTTTGCCCAGGCCCCTTAAGCACGCAGCAGCTACTAAATGGACTGAGAAGTCTGCTTCGTCGGGTCGGGGTAAAAAAACTAGTCTTGCTGATAGTGACAGAAAACTCATTTGTACACGGAAGGCACCAAGGTGGGGCAAGACTGTCCTACAGTTTTGTGTTCCATCGCTGAGCATGGTGATCTACCTGTGCTTCCTGGACACCTGCTAAACTCGGAGACACTGGCTGGTGTCACTCATTGAAGATCAGGGTGGAGCCTGGAGACACCCAAGTTTTGGTCTTGCCCTGAGGGCTTCAGCCTGGTTTAGGATTCCGTAAAAGAGTGTAAGGCTGGAGGCAAGTAGGACATGCAGAATTGCACTTGTGGGCTTCCGGAACGCAAGCCCAAAGCGTCTGGGGGTTGTAGTACATTTCTAGTAACATTTGCAAACGCTGGCCCATAACTTGGGTAGCAGCAGAACCATCGGTATCTCAGAGACTTCCTGCTTTCCTAACGACTTTGGGAGACTGGCGTGAGGGCTAAGGCGGCTTTCACTTTCCTGAGCTGTGGGGCTGGGCGGGGAGGGGGGGTGTCCTCTCTGGGCTTTTGTTGTCGCCGGACTGGCGAGTGGCCGCTGTCACCAGAGTTGGGTCCCGCCTCCAGGCCGCTGGGCTCCCTTTCTCCGAAAAATTGATGTGAGAAACGCGCATCTGGTCTTGGGCAGGCGATGGGGCCCCGGGGCCTGAGTCAGGAACGTGTGTGTCCAAGGAGGAAGCTAAGAGACAGCCAGAAACAGGGAAAGAGCATAGAAAGACACGAAGAACGGAGCGAGAATGTGAGAGACAGAGAAGCAGGGTGGAGAGAGAACCATTTATAGACACCGAGAAACGGGCACAGAGACGGAGACGAAGGAGAAAAAGAATGGGAAGACTCAAAGAGAAGAGACGACAGGGACGAGAGAAGGCAAGAGGAGGCAGGACAGCCGCGCGACCGTGCGGCCGGTTCCTTCAGGGCGACATAAATCGCCCTCTCTTAGGATGGATGGGTCTGTAATTCGGAGCGCGGACCATGAAGGCCGGGACGAATGGGCCCGGGCGGCCGCTGACAGGCGACAATAGCCGGGCCCAGCCCCCCGCGGCTCCCGGTGCGGGCATGGCCGCGGCCCTCCGCAGCCCAGAGCGCGCCAGCGCTGGCGACCATATGGTTTTTGAATTTTCTTCACAATTTGTAGACAATTTGATGGATTAGGTCCCCGCGCGCGCCTCCCCGGCACAAAGGCGGCGCAGGGACCGCGGCGCGGCGGTCACCCGGGCATCTGCGCCCGCCGCGCACTCCTCCCCCCGCCCGGCCCCCACCCCGCGCCCGGAGCCCCCGGGCCGCCCGCCCAACACGCCCATGAATCCCAATGAAGCGGCCCTGGCACCTCCGGCCGCTCTGCGCATCCAGGCCCTGGGCTGGGCCCTGCTGGGTCCCTTCGGGCTGGGGGCGGCGGCCCTAGGGCTGAGCCCACCCGAGCTGCGGCGCCCGCGGGGCGCGCAGCTAAGCAGGCGCATCGGGGCTGAGGAGAAACGGGGCCATTTATCCGCCCGTCTAGTTAAAGCGGGTTATTTGTTTGCTTCTCTGGCCTCCTCCCCTCCCCTCCCCCTTCCTTCCTCCCCCTCCCTTTCTCTTCTGCCTTTTATTCTTTTGTCTCTAAATGGATTTAATGAGCCTGAAAAACATGACAATTGAATATAACCAAGAAATAAAAAATAACGAGGGAGGAAGGAAGGAGGAAAAGAAAGAAGGGAAGACGGAAGGAGAAGGATTGATAAAATAAAGGGGGAAATCGATTCAGCAAGTATTTATTGTGTGCAGGTGTCTAGGGAAATTGAAACGAGGTAGATCTGGTCGCTGCCCTCAAGTAGCTCCCAATCTAATCCGCCGGCCGGCTCGGAAGCAGTCGTGGCTGTTAGGAAATCGTCCTCGTAGACCATAAGGGGAGTGCTGCTTGCCAAAGGCTGAGACCCAGCTCCCAGCTTCGGGCTCAAGGGTGGCGATGGCTTCTTGGAGGAGGAGGCAGAAGACTCAGGCCTTGAGAGACGGAAGTAATTCGTTGTGTCTGTGGCCTCGAAAGGAAATTGAGTTGAAGAAAAGAGTGACCGTGTGGAGGGGAGGGAGGCAGGTAGAGAGAGAGAAAGAGAGAGAGACAGAGAGAGAGAGAGACAGAGAGAGAGAGAGAGAGAGAGAGAGAGAGAGAGAGAGAGGGGTACCGGAGACTTCAGGCTGAGCCCAGCTGGTGAGCACCGGTCAGCAGCGGAGCCCCGATCAACAGAGTTTGGGGTGGGGGGGCATACCGGAGTGTCAAAGCCACTCTGCTGCAGAGCGTGCTTCTGCCCGCTGACCCTGGGTTTCTGAGGCGCTCCAGGGTGAGCTTACCCAGGCCTGACTCCAGTCACTGACTTCTAGGCTGGGTCAAGCAAACAACAGACAGTGGGGAAGCCGCTAATCGTGGGCGAGAGCTAAGGGGCTTCAATACTGGGAGGCCGGGACTCTAGCCGGCCATCTTCTTAGCTATCTGATGCCAGCATGCGGTCCAGGGGAGCTCAAATGGCCTTGGCCACCACCCAGGTCTTGCCTTTGGGACCTATGACACAAGAGGGCCTTGAACTCCAGGTGACACCCCAGAGGCTCTCACAGGGTTCCTATCTCTAGTGAGGTTGTGTGCTGTTAGCACGTTCAGGAGTGGGATCTGGGCGAGCTGGCCGTGTACTTTGCCTGTTTCTTCTTCGTGTCTGAATGTGACATGGGTCGTGTGTAGGGCCGCGGATTCTACTCTCACTCTAGGCGAAGTTCGTTAAGGCTCGACCCTTCGCCTAGAGTTCCCTTACAGCTTGCGACCAAGGCAAATTTGTTTCCTTGGGAATCCCGGCCCTGTGCGGACCCACTTTCGTTTCCTGGATGACCAAGGGAGAGTATTTGTCTCTTCCTTCTCGGTTGCGTCCCGGACCTCTGCGAGTCTTGTTGAGACCTGGACACGACCGATTCCATGGACTGGAGCCCCCTCCTCTCTGGGACAGGTCGAGCTGCGCGGCCGGAACGTGCCTCCTCTGCGCCTGCCGTTCTGCCTTTCCCGGCGCGGTGGCCTGGCGGTCGGAGCGTTGGGTGAGGCCGGGAGGCGCAGTTCCTTATTTTACGAGGTGTCGGGCCAGTGTCAGACGCAGCTCCGATAAGTAATACTCCAGTCTGAGGGACCAGAACGTGGTAATTAATCCCAAAGACTTAAGTGTATTTTAGTTCAGGAGAAAAAAAATCACTAATTCAATCGTCCGGAAAATTGAAGTTTGATGCATGAGTCCCCCCTGAAAGGGACGGGCTGGGGCCGCCCGTCTCCCCTCCGCCCCTGCCGGTTGCCGCGGGGACCCCCCCTCCTCCCCACCCTTTTGAGCCAACGGGTCCAGGAAAGTTCATTCACCCAGCCCTGCTGGCACTCAGACACCAGAACCCAGGGACACCAGGGCTTTTCTCCTTCCCCCCCAACAAACACCCCCTTCTTGGGACCCAGAAAACATTTGTGGTGGAAGCACATTTGCTCCCCCAAACATATGCATTTAGAAGGGACACAGGGGAGCCTCAAAGATGTGAGAGAAACTGTCAGATAAGAGGCCAGCAGTGTAGGTGAGATCAAGAGACGCGAGGCCAGAGGGGAAGGGGACAGGGGACCTGAGTGGGCAAAAGTGAAGAGGGCCAACTGCTAGTGTACAATAGTGAATTCCATGAACTTCCTAAAGGGGAAAGCTAGCTGAGCTAGGCGGCGCCATTGGGACGTGGGGGTAAAACGCTGTATCTCTAGAATATTCCCGTGCAGGTATCGCAATCTGGCCTATGAGCCTGTGCCCCAGGGTGAAGCCACAGACCCAGCCTCCCAACGAACAGGCTCTTAGTACTGAAGTGAAGGAAACCGAAGTTCCTGGGCTTTGTTCCCTGTGGGGGTGGGAGAGTAAATTCTGGATGGAGGCACTTCCCATCTTCAGTTTCTCTTGGGGTCCCATCTTTACCCTCGCAGGCTCTCTGCTGCTGTTGGCAACCCATTCTTTCTCTTCCCCACAGCTGCCAGTCCTGAGAGATACTTGGTGCTGGGGTGTGTGTGTGTGTGTGTGTGTGTGTGTGTGTGTGTGTGTGCTGAACTGCACTGAGACCAACAACGGTGCATTTCTGAGTGGTGTGTCATCGCAAGTGTGCAACCAGAAACTGAACATGTACAGCTGATTGATGGCAGCGGAGCGTGTGCAACTGGGGGTGACTGGGGGTGTACCTCCATGGCCTGTGTAACCAATCATCATAAACTAGTGTACGCAACTATGTGTGACTGGATTGGTGCTGAGGAGAGAAAAGAGCGAAGCTACCCCTGCGGTGGGTCGGACCCGTGGGTGAGCACCACTAGGGTGTGTACACAGCTGGTGTGAGCTGAGAGCCAGGGGAAAGTGCTGGGGTGGAACTGAAGTACATGCAGCTAGAATCCCAGCTCGAAACTGCTAGGCCAGCAAGGCTCAGGCAGATAAAGGGGAGAAGGGACCTAGCCTGAAGTAAAACATAGCCCACAAGAGGTGAACAGCTGGGTAGATGGTGGTCTAGAGAACTTTCAAAGGGCCATGAGTCTACTCTGAGGGCAGTGGAGGCCACTGAGGAACAGCACTGTGTAGGCTCTGCTTCTTTGAAAACAGGTTGAAGAGGGACTGGTATTCTCTGCTGTCCCGAATGGCTTCCTTATCTACCTACCCCCTTCTGTTCAACTTGATTACTAGGCTGAACCTAAGTCCCAGAAGTATATATAGCTGCAAAGGGCCAGGTCCCCTCCATCACCGGTTCCGGTAGGGGCTCAGCTCTGCCCAAACTGGAAGAGCACACGTGACAATTGTGTGCATATATATGCAGAGGCGGCAGGGCAGAGCTGTCAACAAGGCTCGATGTAAGTTTGAAATCTGGTGTATGCCATGTATGCATGGCTGTGCGTTTGTAGACATAACAGCATCTACAGGGTGTCCTAGGGAGAGCTAGATGCTTCTCCTTGTTTGCAACTTCAGTGGGTACTTCAGGAAAAGAAAGTTGGTTACAAACAGAGCCGCTGGTGAAAATGCTGCTGATGTCCTGGTGTGCTGAGGGAAGCACAGTACCAGGGCTGTGACGGTGGAGCAGGTAATGGGGCCAGAAGGCTTCTGTCTGGGAGAGGTCTCAGCTTTCCTCTGTGTGCCTTGTAACCGCATCTGGGTGCGGATGTGACCTTGGAGTGCAGGGCAGACAGGTACCTCTGGCAGAGTGTCTGCTCCCTGCACTCAGGAGCTCTGGGTTCTGAGTCCAGGGTTCTATGTAGTAGAGAGAATCGGGACTGAGAATCCCTTCTGCCAAGCAACAGGGGCTTTTTCCTCCTCTTCCACATCCCTGCTCAGTACAGAGGATCAGACTAGGGGCAAGAAGTAACCCCTCCAATCTGTTCCAAGGTGTTCAAGGTTAAAAGTTATCTCTGCTTCTGAGGTCTGTGAGGGAACCTTTGTACCCAGATTCCTGAGGTCTCTGCATGTTTATGCAGAATGGGCCAAGCGTCCCATAGCCAAGACAGAGCACCCCCAAACAGGTACACTGTAACTGTACAGCCCCAAAACAATGAAGATACATACAACACAGACACCCAGCAATAGGTACACACAGGATTCTGGACACAAAGTGTCGCTGAGTAGGATGGCACATCCATCCAAATTCAGACAGCCGGTAACCTGTGCACAAATTAAACACACAGGGGCCTTGGTGGTGTTTGCCTGTAATCCCAGGACTCACTTGGAAGGCAGAGGCCAAGGAAGGATCACAAGTCTGAAGCCAGCTTGTGGCTCAATAGTGAGTTTCAGGCCTAATAGAGCAACAGAGCAAGACCTTGTCTCCAAAAAAAAACCAAACAACAACAACAAAATGGAAAAAAAAAAAGGAAGAAAGTGAGGAGGAGAGGGGATAAACAGATAAGCATTGAAGCTAACGCAACATCACCGACATCACTGCTCCTCAGCCCTTCTATACATAACACAAGCCAGGGGAGAGGCTCCGGCCATAGTTACCGGAAGCACGGCAGGCAGGCTTCCTGACAATTCTGGCAGGCACAAGAGTAGAGAGGGAGCTGGCTGTCTGAGTGACTTTGGTGGAAATGTCGCCAGTGTTGTAGTGTGCATCTCGGGCTGCCTTCACACGACAGGGTGCTGGGGCAAGGAGGCTGCTGTCTGGGGGAGCTCCCAGTCCTTGGTCCAGGAGAAAACCAAATCCCCAACCACCCTAGAAATACAATCCAAGCCGCCCGCCGCCCACCGCTCTGCACAATGACTGTGGCTGGAGTCGTTATCATTTTTGTTAACTTTTTATCGACTGTTTGCTAGATGGCGTGTCAGTAAAGTGTATGATTTGAGATGAAAAATTAGGCAGATTAACCTGAGGGGAGAGCCTGATTGATTACTAAATAGGATCAATTTGAAAGTTTTAGTCCTGGCGTTTCTGCAGAGCCTCTTAATACTTCAAACTTCAATTTTACGGGCGATTGAACTAAGCATGTTTCTGACAAAATTGATATATGTATTAATTTGCTTTAACTGGTGATTAATTACTCTCCACTGAAAGAATTATATGGAGCTGTTTGCCTGCGATTTGCATATTAATCAAATTCTAGTTGATAATTCTGCCAGTGGGGGGGTCAGGGCTGGGCACGGGGCACAGGGTGTGAAGGGGCATTGCTGTGAGTGCCGGTGTGTGTGTGCCGGTGTATGTGGGGGCCTCCCCACCCCCTCCTTTGCTCGCTCCCTGCTTAGCTGCCAGTTTAGTGCATTAAAACCAAAGATGCAGAACGAGTTTGCCCGGCTATTTGGCGGGAGCAGAAATTGCCTGTCCGGTTTTATGATCTGCTCAGCCTGAGCAGCCGGGTCCTTAATGTCCCCTGTCAAAGTGTCCTCGATTTAAAGGGAAAACGGCCCCCACTCTAGTGCCACACCAGCCTGACAAGGGACAAGGCAGGGAGGAACACCCCCTTAAGTACCCCCCCAAAGGACCATGATTTCCAGGTGGCACCCTAGCCCTAGGGACCCTGGGAAAGTAAGCAACGTCCTTGGAGCAGTAGACCTCACGGAACATTTCAGTCACAGAGGCCCCCCACATCACTCATATGTGGAAGGCCCAGCAGAGTCCCAGAAACACTGCCAGATACTGTCACTTGAACTCATGGGCAGGAGGCCACTGTCTTAGACACACACAGCTATCCAGTCACATTCTTGCTCACTTAGACACCCGAGCTCAGGCCTGTCTGTAGACACACTCAGCCACGCACATGCACACGCCAACGCACAGAACCACACGCAGGATGGGAGCGCACATAGGCATCCAAGTCACGTCCACACAGCCTCGGAGGCACACGTGGTCACGCACATTTTCAGATTCACAGAGAGGCTGCATCCCTACATGAACTAAGGCATAGAGCACCCCACCCCGCCATGTGCTAGATTCTCACCAGACATATTGAGGACAATCACCCACACACTCCTGGGCACACACAGTCCCTACGCCCCCTCCTGGTCCCTTCCCTGGTCCCGACTCTTTAAGCTAAAGGGGGCGGTGCCATCAAATCAACTTTTCCCATCTCCAGATTCAAAGGGTAGGAGTGTAATTAAAACCAGATAATTAATGAGACAATATTCCTCCAGCTACATCTTTAATGAACAAACCCCTCCAGGGCAGCCTCTTCTTCTAGGGCTCATTAAAGAGAAGAAAGTTGGGCGGCTTGCGGACTTCCCAGTGCGGTACTAACGAACCCGGGGTGGGTGCCTCGGCCAGAGTGCGGAGACACAGCCTCTTCCGTCCTTAGCCCTTCTATCACCCACCACTTTGTCCCGTTAACGGGACTCACCCCTCACCTCCCTTCCTCCCCCACCAGCAGACTACAACCTCTCCTGTTGCCCTCAGGGGCTTCCTTTTTTCAGTGACCCAGGCCGGGCCTCTCATCCTTAGGTGACACAGTACACTAGGACGTGGCAGACCTTCGGCAACAGAGTGTGTCTCCCCTCGACTCCCCACCCCTGACGCGCCTGCGCTAGTTCAGAGTGTTTCAGGTGATCTGGCTGGATAAGGCAGGCTCTCTGTAAAAGGGAAATGGAGGCCCAAGACTTGGTTCCTAGCTAAGTGGCCTAGGATCAGCAATTGAACTAATGTCATGGGAACTGGTGGGCTGGAGAGAAACTGGTCGCGCGGCCGCGTGGTGGGGATGGGGCGGTGTGGGTCGAGTGGTTTTCCGTGCACACCCTGTGCTTTCGGAAGAACACGCACTAGCAACAGCAAATATGTGAATCGTCTCTCACGCTCGCGTGCACATAGAGATTCCCACTCTTACATGCATACACATGCCTTGCCACGATGCTGGCCTGCGGTCCAGGGAGGGACAGGGAGAGCTTAGCCAGGGACTTTTCTTCTTGGTCTGAGGTCGCTCGGACGACACTGGTCTCCAGAGTGAGAGCCTTCTACTCCTTGGCAACGCTTGCCGCCCTGGAGCGAACCAAAAGGCTAGAGAGACTGGAAGCCTGGGTTGTGCTAGGCGAGTGGGGCTCAGAGTCAACCCGGGCGGCGGCTGCAGCTCTGGCGGCAGAGCCTGCGTTCGCCAGCGCCGGCTTTTAGGGATGAGTTATGTGGCAATGAGCGAAGTAAATCTGCATGCGCAAAAGATGCTAATTACTCTTAATAGCCTACCCAGACGCCCCGAGACTGGAAACCCAGAAACGTAAATCTGCTCCCGATAAATATTTTTAATTGTGAAATTTCCTGGAAAGAAGGCTTTGGGTGCGCGGGCCAAAGCATTCGGTTTTGGTGGGAGGCACTCAGCCCCCCCACTCTGGAAACCGGGTTCGGAGTCAGGGATCCACGCGGGGGCGTCGGGTGCGGGCCGAGCGACCTGAGTTCGGCTGGCCGACGCTGGGTAAAGTTAGTGATGTATCGCATTAATTACCAGTGTGAGCTGCAAATGGTTCGAGGCCCAGGGAAAATTAATGGGAATCCAAATTCTAATTATGTAGCTGTTGTTAAAGAGTTTAACTAGATAGTCACGGAAAAAATTGGATTATACATAGAAATATGCAGCCAGCGCGCAGGCTCCAGGGAGCAGTCCGGGGGACTCACAACCAGGCAGCCCTACACTGTCCTCGAGGACACTCCACCTCTTTCGGGAAGGAGCGATCCACCCGCCCCGGGCGTATAAATAAAGATCTCTGATGAACTTAGGGCAGCGGTCTCAGGCTGGGACTGGAGGCTGAAGGTCGCAGAGGTGCGTGCTTGGTTGCAGAGTTGGTGTGGAGGTTCGGGCCTCCTGAGTCCCTTGTTCTGGGTAAGCGTTTGTGCCCATTTTCTAGCCGGTGGATTAGCCTAGTACCCTGTATGCCTTTCCTCCTCCTCCTCCTCCTCCTCCTCCTCCTCCTCCTCCTCCTCCTCCTCCTCCTCCTCCTCCTCCTCTTCCTCCTCCTTCCCCTCCTCATCCTCTTTTCTTCTCCTTCTTCCTCCTCTTTTCTTCTTTTCCTTCCTCCTCTTCTTCTTTTTTAAGACAGGGTTTCTCTGTGTAGCCCTGGCTGTCCTAGGACTCACTCTGTAGGTCAGGCTGGCCTTGAACTCAGAGACCCATCCACTTCTGCCTCCCAAGTGCTGGGTTTAAAGGCGTTTGCTACCACTTGCTTCATTATTTTTCTCTTAAAGACGATGTAATCCTGACTGTCCTTGAACTCACAGAGCTGTGCCTGTCTCCACTATACCAGGGCTGGGCTCTGTGCCACCTCACGGGGCATACCCTGTACTTCTGATAGCCACATAATTACATCTGGATGCCATGGGTTTTTATTTTTTCCACTGTCAGTTTAAGGAAATAGCCACCAAACAGAAGCCCAATTACACTCGAAGCCTCGTCATTCACTTTATTAAGGACCCTGGATATGTTTCCATTTTCGCAGGAAATGAGGTCTGATCAAGCAGCACTAATATCTCCGGCCTCAAGGGAGGAGGTGGGGACTTTCCAGGGTGGGCTCCATTCCTCCGGAGGCCTTGGAGGAAGCCAGTGCCAAGCTGCAAGGTGAGTGGGACACCCTGGGGAGACAGATACCCTACCACTCACTTCTTCCACCTTGGACTCTTTGCTTCCAGGGCCACCTTCTGGGCAGAGGCTGGGTCCCAAGCTCTTGGAACTGGTACCTATGGTCAGCAGGTTTGAGGATGGAGCCTCAGTGCCAGGAGACCCAGACTTTGGCAGATTCCCTTTCTAGAAACCTGACAGCTCTTGAGTTCAGGGGATTGCTGCTAAGGTCCCTAGAGCAGGCAGGGCATGGGCCACCAGGGAAGCACCTTGCCAGCTTGAGACTAATTTCTCTCTCCATGAGAATTCCCCCTGTAACTGCCACTCTGTTTCTGGAGGAGAAGCGGTGGGTTCCAGTCTCCCTAAGGAGATGGTCACTTAAACCTGTGAGGTCAGCAGCTTTTAGAATGCCCTGATGACCACGAGGCTACATTGTTTCTGGCGGTCTTCCTGTCCCTAGTTCAACTAAAAAATTACAAAGTGAGAAGGAGTGGGAAGGGATGGGGAACGCTTTGGGTCAAGCCTCAGAAGACGGAGAAAGGCTGAAGGCAGAGTCGCTCCAATTACAGGCTGCAGGGAATCCAGGGTCGTCCCTGGAAGGGCAAAGAATAGCCAGCTCCCGCAGATGCCCTGGGAGGGCCTAGAAGACATTTAGGGTCCATTTCCTCATTCTGGGAGCAGTTCTAAGTTTGGAATAGATTCTTTCTTGGGATTGGGAATGCTAGGATGTCCAAAGGAAGTGCAAAGAAGGGGGCCCAGTGACTGCTGGGTGAGTCCCACCTTTTCACCTTCCCACCTTCCTTAGAAGCAGGGGCGGGGTGGAAGAGCCTAGCTGCAGAAAGCAGGTGGATATGTGCATTGCGCCCCCTTCAAATTCAGACAGAGATCCGAAGAATTCTTTCGACAGGGCCTTAGGATGGAATCCATAAATTCCAGAGGCAGGTGGTTTGATGACAGACCAAGAATCCAGTCCTACGCGAAGTCTGGGCCTCTCATTTCCCGTCTTGTATGTCTTGAGCCCCCTTTCACCTCGGCGGTGAAAGTCTCTGCTTAACGGACGAAGGCTGCTTTCTGATCCTCCACGTAGCCAGGCGGTCCTTCTGTTTCGGAAGGCAGTGTCGTCGGCCCTGGCTCCTGTCCCTCTAGGGTTTCAAAGTCGCTCCAGCCCGCCCCTTTAAAAACCCGCTCTTTGCCATGACGCGGGCTTTGAGTGCCACCTAGCGGCATTTGTGGAGACACTCAGCAGCAAGCGCCCTTCACCCTCTCGGTTCCCGTACCTTGTCTGGAACCTGCGAGCCCACGTAGTCGTGGCTCCAAGCTCAAAACAAAAGCTCTTATTTGAGCAACTGTCGCTGCCTCTTCCTAGCACTTTAAGAGGCACTTCAGCAAGGAATAACTAGATCTTTCTTCGGGCCTTCCTTTGGAACCCGCAGGTGTGGGGAACTCACTTTCAGTACTGAATATTAGTTGGAGCCAGGGGTCCACCCGAACAACAAAACCCTAAAACAACAACAAAGGCGAGGTTCTTCTTGGACAGTGGGAAAAGACAACTTCCTCCTGCAGTTGAGCGCTCAAAGGGAAAGTTCTTCGTTCCTAAAGTTCCCTTCTTTTACTGATTCCTTCTGCAATCAGGCCCGGCTCTGGTAACAAAGACCCTAAATCCCTAAATCCGGATCCGGGCGCCCGCCTCTGCCTCAGAAAGATTAGGCAAGAGCTCCCTCTGCTGGTCATAATTTGGCACTGCTTGGGCCACCGCGCTACAAGACTGTGAATGTCCAGATCTACGGTCTTAGACATACCTCTAATTTTACAAAAGAGGACCCTTTTCCAAACAGAAAGAAAGGCCTCACAGACTTCATGAGTTTGCGCAGGAAAGCAATGTCTCGGAGTTCGGCGCCAATCTTTCATTCACCATATCTCTTTTCTTCTTCTACTGCTGGCCCTACTATGCCCAACTAACAGTGTGCCAACATGGTTGGAAAGGTTAGCAATTTCTGTACAAAGTGAACAGACACAATTTTATTGTCAAGTGTGTATGTATGTATGTATTCAGTAACCCGTACACCACACCCCACACGTACTGACCCAGAGGGCCACTATCCAGTAACACTTCCTCAGTGTCCCTGCACAGCTACCCTCACCAAGGTCCCACCCTTGAGATTTGGCCCCACTGCATTGCAGGGTATTCTCCAGGCCTGTGCATTAGGAGACACAGGGCTCCAGGGTGGGCTGGATGCCTGGGGCGGGTATGGAATGAAGTAGTCTGTTAAGTCACTGTGGGTCTTTGTCCTTCTGGGTCTGTCCCTATTGAAGAGAGATGGAAGACAGAGTGTGCATGTGTGTGACAGGAGGGGCACTGTGACCTAAGATCTTGTGACAACCTTCCATGAGGATTGATGTTCAATGTCTGTGAACAGGTCCCAGAGCTCTGTGGCACTTTGGTCCCGCTCACTGTGTTCAGAGCCAAGTTCTAGAAGGTGATGACCAGAATATCAAATTATAGTGGGCATCTTGTGTTCTTTTCGGCCAGCAGAAATAAGTCCTGAGCCTCAGGCCTTAGGCAGGGAAAACGATGAAAAGATTCTGTCTTCCCTCCACAGTTTCCACCTTCCTCTTAGGACCTTCCCTGCGTTTCTATGGTTTCTATGGTACGGACCTGGTGTCTTTGGAATCAGTACACTGGAACCAGAACACACCTTGTCCCTCCACCGTGGAGGCACAGGAGACAGCACGTACCTTGTACCCCTCCCCCTATGGAGGAGCAGGAGATAAGACACACCCTGCCCCCTCCACCACCCTGGAGGAGCAGCAGACAGGCTCATTCCAGTGCTAATCTGAGCTTCAGAAACTTTGGACTCCAGGACCCAACTCCAGAGCCACAGAAAGAGATCACTGGGAATAACACTGAAAAATGTCCCTGATGTGGATGGAGACAGGGTCCTTCCTTACCCATTTTCCAATTCTGTTTGGTTTGGTTTTGCTTTTAGACAGGATCTATGTAGTCCTGGCTGGCCTGGGACTCCAGATCCCTTTGCCTCTATTTCCTGAAGCCTGGGATTATGGGCACATATAACCCCTGGCTCCTTTTCCAGTGTTTCTTCACTCATGAGTCAAGGTCTGTCAGTGTAGCCCTGGCTGGCTGGGGACTCTACACAGACCAGGCTGGCCTTGAACTCACAAAGGCCCACTTACCCCTGCCTTAAAAATATGGGTCACCACACATGGCGACCAATTTTTCTTTTCTTTTCTTTCTTTCTTTGTTTATTTTTTTTCAAGATGGGGTTTCTCTGTGCAACAGCCCTAGCTGTCCTGGAAATATCTCTGTAGTAAACCAGGCTGGCCTCGAACTCACAGAGATCCTCCTGCCTCTGCCCTCCCTAGTTCTAGGATTAAAAACGTGAGTCACCACATATGGCCTCTTTCCCAATTTTTAAAAACTATTTTTACAAATCATTGAATTTATTTGTTCTATGGGAGGAGTTTGATATGTTGCTATCTCACAGCTGAGCCATCGATCCTGTAGCTTGGTTAGCACTGGCTGGTTCGCTTTCCCGGTGCACGGAGGAGTCAGCTCTTTCTCCGCAGTTGGAAAGAAAAACCTTTTGAGAAGTTTGCAAGTTCCTTCCAGATATCTACCAAAGCTCTGGTCTTTCTGCACTCTCTCAGCACTCAGGTTTATCTTGTTAGGACTAGTCGTAACTAGTTTCACTTGTTTTTAGCCTGGAAGGTTTTCTATCTGGCTGTGTGAAATACAACCCTGGACCTCTGCCTTTTAATTCATTCTTGGCCATTTTCTTGGGAAGCCCTCTCACTGTTCCGTGTTCCTACAAATTCCTGCTTTTCCAGCTCTTATGCACACCAGTGAACCCGCCCCCCCCCATGGCTTACACCCCACTCTGCTACTGGGGTTAAGTCTGTAGCTCTCCAGTTCGTCTCTCCGAGCCTCAGATCCGTTTCTTGTTCTTGATTAGAAACAGGATCTTGCTGCGTAGCCCAGGCTGGTCTCCAAGTCCCAGTCATTCTGCTTCAGCCTCCCTAGTGCTGGGATTTCGGTCTGGTGTCATAGTGCCCAGCCTGAGTCCCAGTTCCTCACCCGTGAGAGGACAGTAATTAAAATCTCAGGAGTAAGGCTCAGCAGGGTGCTTTACAAAAACACAGTTCACCACCACACGCAGGGCTGGGGTGATGGGAAGCCCAGGAATGCCTCCTCTGGCCCTGAGTAGTGGGTTCTGGGGACAGCAAGCACACCTCAGGTTAGAGGACAGGCGGATCCATGCTTTCATCTCTCCATATGGGCATGTGTGGGTTTCTCGGCCTCCCAGCTCCTCCTTTTCTTTCTAGCCCACTGCGCGCACAGGAGAAGGCCACCTGATGGCTATGTGGCAGACTACTGGAGAAACCACAGAACCCTGTCCTCCAGGGAAGTAGTGAAGGGTCATGTTCTGATGGAGGAGGGTTATCTGTCTATGTGTTACTTTCATTGATTAATAAAGAAACTGCCTTGGCCCTGATAGGACAGAAAATTAGGTAGGCAGAGTAGACAGAACAGAATGCTGGGAGAAAGAAGCCGAGTCAGGCAGTCGCCATGATTCTCCCACCCGACACAGACGCAGGTTAAGAATCTCCCTGGTAAAAAAAAAAAAACAAAAAAAACAAAAAAACAAGAATCTCCCTGGTAAGCAACCAGCTCATGGTGCAACACAGATTATTAGAAATTAGAAATGGGTTAATCAAGATGTGAGAATTAGCCAATAAGAGGCTAGAACTAATGGGCCAAGCAGTGTTTAAAAGAATACAGTTTCCGTGTAATTATTTTGGGTATAAAGCTAGCCGTGCAGATGGCCGGGTGCCAGGAACTTAGCCCGCCGCTCTTATTACAACAATGTTCTCACTGGGTTGAAGTGAGCCTGTGACCTGGGATGGGGAGAATTTGTGCGGACCCTATGGAGGGCAGAGACCCTTGCAGTTAAGCAGAGGTGATGCAGGGACTGGGGAGCCAACTAGGATGTAGACTTTCTGGCTTTGTTTTGTTTTTCGAGACAGCATTTCTCTGTGTGTAGCCCAGCCATCCTGCACTCAATCTGTAGACTAGGCTGGCCTTGAACTCACAGAGCTCTGCCTGCCTCTGCTTCCTGAGTGATGGGATTAAAAGCATGCACCACCACTGCCTGCCTCTTTCTGGCTTTAATAATGTACAACCCAAACAAAAACAAATGGAGCCAATGGGAACTCTCTGTCCCTAGGAAGCTTCCTCAGGAGCCTTCCTGCTTATTCCCTGGTCTCAGAGGGGTTCACACTCTGGGTCTGGGGGTGGGAATGCCTGCCTGGTTTCTCTGGTGGCAGAGATGGGGTATGCTAAGGTATATATCCAAGCTGCTATAACGAAGAAGCCTCCAAATTAAAAAGCTTACTGGAGCCGGGCGATGGTGGCGCACACCTTTAATCCCAGCACTCGGGAGGCAGAGGCAGGCGGATCTCTGTGAGTTCGAGACCAGCCTGGTCTACAGAGCTAGTTCCAGGACAGGCTCCAAAGCCACAGAGAAACCCTGTCTCGAAAAACAAAACAAAACAAAACAAAAAAAAAAGCTTACTGGAGTAGGCACCTACTCTCCCTGACAATACATAGACTTTGGATCCAAACTCACTGGGTTCAAATCCCGCCCATGGTAACCTTATAAAAATTATTCAACCTCTCCATATCTTAGGTTCCTTTTCTTAAAGTGTGTGTGTGTATGTGTGTGTGTGTAGGGGGTAGTAATAGCACCTGCCTCAGGATTGTTAGATAAATCAGGTTCCCCAGTAGTTATTCAGCATTAGTTAAGGCCGGTCATTGTTCTAGGCTTATGATAATCCCCAGCAACAAGCTCAAAGTGGAGACTCCGGCTCCTGCCCTCACTTCTAGACTATGCTGAGAGAAAAGTTGTTTTCATCTTTGTCTGGACCCTGAGATGAAGATTTAAGAGTAACACTAGGGGGCGCTCCAGGCAGGGAAAGTAGGTCCCAGAGTCCCTGGTTCAGACACCACCACTGGGGTATTCTCCTGGGAGAAAAAAAGCACAGCCGAGGATACCCCAATGAGCCAGTGGCGTCTAGCCTGGATCACTCGATTTCCACAGCTGGCAGAAGATGGCTCAAGGGATTCCAGGAGGATGAAGATGAATGGCCACTGAGGACCTGAGAGCCCAAGGACAGTAGGGATGGCACTGGTAACTGGGACTCTAGCCAGTGGGAGCACATCTAGTCATTTTGCAATATAATACAGAAGTGACATCATCTGACTTTACCCTACCCTGCTATCTGGTGGTGTTTTCTTTTTTTTTTTAAATATTTATTTATTTATTATGTATACAATATTCTATCTGTGTGTATGCCTTTCAGGCCAGAAGAGGGCACCAGACCCCATTACAGATGGTTGTGAGCCACCATGTGGTTGCTGGGAATTGAACTCAGGACCTTTGGCAGAGCAGGCAACGCTCTTAACCTCTGAGCCATCTCTCCAGCCCCCTGGTGGTGTTTTCAAATAGCTGTTAGTTCCAAGAAGCTTTCAGACTCAGATGGTATCTAAAATACCTTGTACCTGGAGCAGAGTTGGGGGAAACATACTGAATCATAGTTTTTTGGTGGGTGACATCTCTTTTTTACCAGATAGTTGTGCCTCTGGCCTGGGGAAGGTCAAGGGCATAGTCTCCCTTTTCTTTCCCCATCTTCTATGAAAACAAACAAACAAAATACTTAGACTTTATTTTAAACTCCAGAAGTTCAGCCCAAGTTGAGCTGGAATTGCTTGGCCCCTTGCCCCTCTCAGGACAGCTGGTACTTGTGGTTGAGGCTGCATGGAAGCCCTGTGGCCAGGGCAGAAGGCTATCTTCAGGTAAGAGGGAGGAGCTGCGTACTGAAGTGGCCATCCTCAAGAGGCTCTTAGGAAGAAGAGACAGCTGTGGGGTGTGGGAATTTTCTGTATCTCTTCCTCAGACTCTGGGTTGAGGAGGATGTGGGGGAGGGAGGGATAGCAATGAAGAGGAATTTGTCTTGGGAGATGGAGGTGAGATTCAGGCCTCCCCTCATTCCTGACTTCTACAATCTGGATTCTACACAGAAAATATCAGTCAGTTCTCTGAAGCCCAAATTCTCCCAGAAAGCTGCTGTTCTTCAGTCCACGTAGAAGCTCAAAGCCTCTTACTTGTACCCATCCACTGAATGACTAAATAACACAAAATAGCTTCCATGTGGTCATCCCCAGCTACATACTGACTGGGAGGAGAACCAGGCTTCATGCAATGCTGTCCCAAAGCCAAAAGGTTCCTAGAAACAGAATCCTTGTAAGTCAGCAGATCCTTTGGCAGGTGCTATGGTCATGTCAATAAGCAGTCCCATTGCATGAGGAGTCTGTTGCATGTAGTCACTGGGTCCAAGATCCAGAACAATGCAGAAACATGGGTGTCTGGTGTTACAATGCCCACTGTGCGGTGTTGATGGAGGAAGGTCATTGGTTAAATAAAGAAACTGCCTTAGCCCTGATAGGACAGAAAATTAGGTAGGCAGAGTAAACAGAACAGAATGCTGGGAGGAAGAGGAAGTAAGTAAGCTCAGACTCGATAGCTCTCCTCTCTGGGGCAGACACAATGATGCTCCGACCCAGGATGGACGTAGGCTAGAGTCTTCCTGGTAAGCGCACCTTGGGGTGCTACACACATTAATAGAAATGGGTAATCAATATGTTAAGAATTAGCCAGTAAGAAGCTAGAGCTAATGGGCCAGGCAGTGTTTAAATGAATACAATTTGTGTGTTGTTATTTCGGGGCATAAGCTAGCAAGGCGGCTAGCAGGGTAGCACAAATGCCAGCCCGCAGCTCATTCAACACAGTGTGAGGCTTGGGGTGGGGGTGGGGGTGGAATTTGTCCAGTGTGACAGTGTGCATGGGGTCAGTCAGAACTGGACCTGCTCTACAAGGCTGGGAGACTTATTTGGCTCTCCTTACTCAGTGCTGCTGCAATGTTGCACACCTCAGTTACCAAACCTCATGATGTACAACTTCCAGATCACAGCCTCCACTTACCGGCAGCTTTCCCTTCCTTTTAGGTGATGGGCAGCCCTAAAAAGTACAACTTTCCAGTTTCTTGTACCTCAGAGTGTGGTCAGGGACCAGCAGCATCAGCAGCATCTAGGAGTAGACCCCATCTGGATCTGCCAGCCCAAATCTTTGTCTTAACAAGATATCCCCAAGTCCGAGTGCATGGTGAAAGTCTTCTGGAGTCCATGTCTTTTGTCCAGGTAAGGGAAACTGTTTTCTCAGGGGTGTTGGATGTAAATGCATTGCGATTTCTTTTTCTTTTAACTAAAAAATAAAGCTTTGAAGTAAATATCAGGGAATAAGCCTGAGAGGTCCATAGAGTGATGGAGTCACAACACTTGCCCTCCTCACACTTCCTGGGCTGAAGAGAGCATGAAATCTCCCGGCTCTTCTGTGTACCCTTCTATCTCCCTCTGAGTCTGTCAGGAAACTCTATGGTCCACTCCGGTCTGCTGAATGGGGACTCTGTCTTCTGAACCTAGGTCAAACTCTATTGGTGGTCTTGCAGCAATCAGCAGAAACAAATATCTCCCAACATTTCCCCCTTTTGTCTAAATAAAAAGGAAGGGTTTTTAACTCTAACATAGTAAAACTATATACAATACGAATAATTGGGCTGGAGATATGGCTCAGAGGTTAAGAGCATTGCCTGCTCTTCCAAAGGTCCTGAGTTCAATTCCCAGCAACCACATGGTGGCTCACA